>NC_085988.1:14012457-14199957 GCF_030014385.1 Trichomycterus rosablanca
TCTCCTCTAGAGCAGTGATGTTTTGGGGCTGTCGCTGGGCAACACGGACTCCACAAATTTTCTATGGTGTTTCTAGGCCACTCCAGGACCTTGAAATGCTTTTTACGGAGCCACTCCTTCGTTGCCCGAGCGGTGTGTTTGGGATCATTGTCATGCTGGAAGACCCAGCCACGTTCCATCTTCAATGCTCTCACTGATGGAAGGAGGTTTTGGCTTAAAATCTCACGATACATGGCCCCGTTCATTCTTCCCTTAACACGGATCAGTCGTCCTGTCCCCTTTGCAAAAAAACAGCCCCAAAGCATGATGTTTCCATCCCCATGCTTCACAGTAGGTATGGTGTTTACTCAGCATTCTTCTTCCTCCAAACACGACGAGTTGAGTTTTTATCAAAAAGTTCCATTTTGGTTTCATCTGACCACATGATATTCTCCCAATCCTCTTCTGGATCATCCATAAGCTCTCTGGCAAACATCAGATGGGCCTGGACATGTACTGGCTTAAGCAGGGGGACACGCCTGGCACTGCAGGATTTGAGTCCCTCTCGGCATAGTGTGTTACTGATGGTAGCCTTTGTTACTTTGGTCCCAGCTCTCTGCAGGTCATTCATCAGGTCCCTCCGTGTAGTTCTGGGATTTTTGCTCACAGTTCTCATGATCATTTTGACCCCACGGGATCGAGGGAGATTATCAATGGTCTTGTATGTCTTCCATTTTCTTACAATTGCTCCCACAGTTGATTTATTTACACCAACCTGCTTGCCTATTGTAGATTCACTCTTCCCAACCTGGTGCAGGTCTACAATTTTCTTCCTGGTGTCCTTCGACAGCTCTTTGGTCTTGGCCATGGTTGACTGTTTGAGGCTGTGGACAGGTGTCTTTTATACAGATAACAATGTCAAACAGGTGCCATTAATACAGGTAACGAGTGGAGGACAGAAGAGCTTCTTAAAGAAGAAGTTACAGGTCTGTGAGAGCCAGAAATCTTGCTTGTTTGTTATTGACCAAATACTTATTTTTTACCATAATTTACAAATAAATTCTTTAAAAATCCTACAATGTGATTTCCTGGTTTTTTTTTCTTCTCATTTTGTCTCTTATAGTTGAAGTGTACCTATGATGAAAATTACAGACCTCTCTCATCTTTCGAGAACTTGCACAATCAGTGGCTGACTAAATACTTTTTGGCCCCACTGTATGTAGAGAGCTCTTTCTTTCTTTCTTTCTTTCTTTCTTTCTTTCTTTCTTTCTTTCTTTCTTTCTTTCCTCCCTCCCTCCCTCCCTCCCTCCCTCCCTCCCTCCCTCCCTCCCTCCCTCCCTCCCTCCCTCCCTCCCTCCCTCCCTCCTTTCTTTCTTTCTTTCTTTCTTTCTTTCTTTCTTTCTTTCTTTCTTTCTTTCTTTCTTTCTTTCTTTCTTTCTTTCTTTCTTTCTTTCTTTCTTTCTTTCTTTCTTTCTTTCTTTCTTTCTTTCTTTACAACTGTTTAGTCCATTCCTGCAGCCTCACGTTTTACAGTTTATTTAGCATCTTATAGGACCTTTACATGCTGTTGTGCCAGCAGCACACCCTAAACATTCAGTCCCTTGTCACAACTGACCAGGGTCTGCAGCCCCAGTCATGCATTCTGCTGCCAAAACATTAATCATTTGGGACAGCTTTTTACTGAGTTTTTGGACAGTGCCTATTGGAATTTGTGTCCAAATCGCCATTTGCAGCATCAAAAATTATCATTGGATAAGAAGGCGCGATTCAAAACATAAAACATATGGGACGGCTTTGAACTGAGTTTTGGACTGTGTCTATTGGAATCTGTGCCCAAATAGTCATTTACAACATCAAAAACTATCATTAGATGAGAAGACCCGATTCAGGAATGATGTTCCAAAACATGAATCATTTGGGACAGCTTTTTACTGAGTTTTGGACTGTGTCTATTGGAATCTGTGCCCAAATAGTCATTTACAACATCAAAAACTAGCATTGGGTGAGAAGACTAATGTTCCAAAACATTTGTTTTTCACTAAATGCAATTTAGACCCATTAGGACTTGCAAATATGACCAGTTCAAATAATTTACTGTGTTTTTTCTAGAAGACAGGACTACAAAAACACAGCACAGAACCATTAGCGGCACCTTGGCTTTGATTAAATCTGAAAATGTGGTAACTCTTTCAGAGCCTCTCTCCACTCTTAAAGAGCCATTTGTTCCCATCAATACCCACCAAACTCCACATGCAAACCCTGTTCTAACGGTGCTCCGGGAAAACCTAATCACATCTGTACACCATTACTGAGATGCATTATCCTGTCCTTATAGATCAATGGTTATAATAATTCATATGCTGTGGCAACAGTTTGGATAAAAAAGGCTTTTTTCTGAGCCTTAGTGGCCTGCACATCTGGAGTCCGCATCTGCATGTGTACATTCAGTACTTATACTACAAGTAACTATCATCCCTGACCATGTCATACACAATGCATAGATAACCGGCATGCCATGCACATTTTGCAGGGGTGGTCCTAATGTTTTGGCTTATCTGCATGTGGATTATAATGCATTCACTCGTCTGTGGTTTTCTACGACATTTTGGAATGTGTCTGTGAGAATCTGTGTCCTCTTCGTCAAAGGAGAGTTAGTAAAGTCAGGCACTGATGTTGGAAAAAATGCCAGCCTTACAACTGATGCTTCGTTTAATAACAAATTTGTTCAGTGTGGTTGATATACCTTGGGTGATATAGCAATGGGTGTTTACATACTTTTGGTCATATAGTATTTCGCAACATGCATTAGTTTGTTTCTAGCTTGACTTTTAATTAGTTAGATAACACATATTCTTCAAGCAAATCTCTTAATTAATGTTTTAATGGTGCATTAATGGTATACCTGAGCTCCACTGGCCTTTCTGTACTATAACGTGGCTGTCACACTAAGAGTTGTGTCCTTCTGTGTTGCCAATTTGGCTGACAGAGGGGGTACGGAGGCGCAGCTGACTGATGTGTCAGTTTCTTTTAATTGACAATCACCTGCACATCGTGAGGATTAATTCGCTCCAGGTGGAAGTTTTTCTATATATCACAGTTTTACTCTGTCAGACTTGCCAGCATCTCTGTTGGCAAATCTGGTTGTTTCACTGAAGCCGTGATACCGGGCTGCTCTTTCCAGTCTGTTTTTCTTATCTCTACTTATCTCTTTCTCACCCTGTGTTGCTGCGTTTTAGGCCTGCCCTGGGAAAGCAGTTGTCCTGTTGTGAGGTCTGGGATGTCACTTGTGCATTTCCGGTTCTGACAGGATCTGAGACTTCCCTCCCTTTTCTCAGAAAACTGAGTTGTCACAGACAGCCAGACCAGCAAGTCATACTGTGACATCCAATTCTCAGTTCTGCACTATCTCTGTTCTGTCCACTTTTTCCATTGTGGGCTGCGGATGTTTTTCTGTCCCTTATTTGTTACTTTGTTTCTGTTATTTTGGCCACCTGCGAGGCACATGCACAGGGCCCTGACCTCAACTTCAATTCATTTAGGCTGATCCAGTATTTAGGGGTGGCTACAGTGGATCTGTTCATACTTTACTGCTGCGCTACCCGAGTCCCCTTAGGATATACTGTATACACTGATGAGCCTAAATATTAGGACCAATCACAAAAATATGCACAACAATGTCTATTTCATAGCATGTGCAGGTCACGGTAAGGGATCTAAGAAATAATGGGCTGATAGGTCTTTATGCCTGATTATATCTGCTGCATTCAACGTGAACCACAAGAAACTGCTGAGTGACCTTGATAAGGACCAATTCGTTTTGACCAGATGACTGGGTTAAAGTACTGTTTTTGAAACAGCAAGGGGAGTTCAAAAGGCAGCCATGGTACCCAAGGACAGTGGTCAAAGAAGAGACAAACTGCAGACAGATAGCTGGGCGGCCAAGACTCATTAATGCCAAAGGACATGAAGACTGTGGCGTCTAATACGGAAATTGCATATCATTGTAATTCTGATGATGAGGTGAATGTGTCATAAGCCTCCTGTGTATGAGGCTGCATAGTTGTGGGGCGGTCAAAGTGGCCACACTAACTCCTGTCCACTGTCGAGGCATTACTGATGGATGGATGGATGGATAGATGGATAGATGGATAGATGGATGGATAGATGGATAGATGGATGGATAGATGGATAGATAGATAGATAGATAGATAGATAGATAGATAGATAGATAGATAGATAGATAGATAGATAGATAGATAGAAATATATGTATTGTCCATATACATTACATCAATAACAATATTAGATATAGGTATGAATAAATGAATCTATTATATACACCGATCAGCCATAACATTAAAACCACCTCCTTGTTTCTACACTCACTGTCCATTTTATCAGCTCCACTTACCATATAGTAGCACTTTGTAGTTCTACAGTTACTGACTGTAGTCAATCTGTTTTTCTACATACTTTTTTAGCCTGCTTTTACCCTGTTCTTCAATGGTCAGGACCCCCACAGGACCACCACAGAGCAGGTATTATTTAGGTGGTGGATGATTCTCAGCACTGCAGTGACACTGTCATGGTGGTGGTGTGTTAGAGTGTGTTGTGCTGGTATGAGTGGATGAGACACATCAGCGCTGCTGGAGTTTTTAAATACCGTGTCCACTCACTGTCCAATCTATTAGACACTCCTACCTAGTTGGTCCACCTTGTAGATGTAAAGTCAGAGACGATGCTCATCTATTGCTGCTGTTTGAGTTGGTCATCTTCTAGACCTTCATCAGTGGTCACAGGACGCTGCCCACGGGGCTCTGTTGGCTGGATATTTTTGGTTGGTGGACTATTCTCAATCCAGCAGTGACAGTGAGGTGTTTAAAAACTCCAGCAGCATTGCTGTGTCTTATCCAATCATACCAGCACAACACACACTAACACACCACCACCATGTCAGTGTCACTGCAGTGCTGAGAATGATCCACCACCTAAATAATACCTGCTCTGTAGTGGTCCTGGGAGAGTCCTGACCATTAAAGAACAGGATGAAAGGGGGCTAACAAAGCATGCAGAGAAACAGATGGACTACTGTCAGTAATTGTAGAACTGCAAATGCTTCTATATGGAAAGTGGAACTGATAAAGCTGACAGAGTGTAGAAACAGATAGAATGTTATGGCTGATCAGTGTATATAAAAAGTGTGATCCTGGATGACTCAAGCTTAAGGTTTATAGAAAATAAAAAAATACAGAACAGCTTTCTGTCATTTAAATGGTAAAACCTGATTAAAATCTGTATATTTTATTTTTCTCTATAGACATTTTAATCAGATTCTGCTAGAAACTAAATCCCCTAATCTACATTCATTATTTTACTCTGCTTATTTTTTTTTTTATTATTTTTTTTTTTTTTAGCCAAATAAAATCAATAAAAGTATCTCTGAGAGATTCAGCTAGCAGCTTGTCAGAATCAATTAGCCATTCTGATGCTCGTTATTGGACCCGAGAGAAATCTAAACACACACACACACACACATACGCAGTACGATGCGGATAGATCTGTCTAATTATGCAGCTGCACTCTTCTGCTTTCTGATGTAATCTGATTGGCATTGAGGATTTTGGAGCCATGACAGCACATCAGCCGAAGCATCTCTCTTCCTGGTAAGGTGGTTGGCAGGCGTTCTGCTGCTGGAAAGGAAGAGCAGTTCAGCTCATCTCAGGGATTTGGAAGCTGTCTGGGGACTCGGGTGTGTTGTCCAAATGTCTGAGTAATAATGAGAAGCTGCAGCTGGAGGACACGGCTCGTTTCTTATAAGTTTGTCATCTAAACGAGAAGAGATGAGCTGGTGGAGATGAATTCAAATAATGATGTAGAATCGTTCACAATAAATTATTAGCTACAATAATTCAGTCGCATATTTCATTTTTAGTTGCACGTTTTATGCCGGATGCCCTTCCTAACACAACCCACCTACTTACCCAGGCTTGGGACCAAAACTAAGGGTGCAATGATGTGTCCCCCAAATGTCTATGTTCTTGTTATGCTATAGGCCTTCTAAATTGTGAGCCCAGCAGTTTGGCTCTTACCATGACACTACACAAGCTCACTAAAGAAATTAATTACAAATAAATAAATAAATTATTAAATAAATTATTAAATAATTAAAAATAAATAAACTAATAAGTAAATTAATTAATTAAATCCTACTATTACTACTACTACTACTTGTTTTACTACTACTACTACTACTACTACTACTACTAATAATAATAATAATAATAATAATAAAATTATTAAAAATAAAATGTAATTAATTAAGTAATTATTTAAATAAATTAATACATTTTGTTTTTAATTATTATTATAATCATTATTATTATATTATTAATAATAATACAGTTATAGTTTTTTAATTAATTAATTGATGCATTCATTGATGTATATATTTTATTATTTTTATTATTATTATTATTATTATTATTATTATTACTATTGTTATATTAGTATTAATAATAATACAATTATATTTTTTTAATTAGTTAACTGATGCATTCATTAATGTATATATTTTATTATTATTATTATTATTATTATTATTATTATTATTATTATTATTATTATTATTATTATTATTATTATTATTATTATTATTATTATTATTGTGGTAATATTAAAAAGAAGGCCTGTATAGCACCAGTCTATCAGAGGGCATCTTACACTGACAGCAATAAAGAGCACAAAATCCAGCTATTGGCACCTTTTGTATTTTGTTCTTTTGTTTTGCCAGGTCTTTCTGCTTACTGAGCGAATTATAAATTCAGTTTAGGTCAGCCAATCAGCAGTGTTAAAAAAGGCCACACCCCACACACAGAATATAAAAAAATATTTATAAATAAAAAAAAATAGATAATAAATAAATTAAAAATAAATTAATTAAAAATTAAATATTTAAATAAATAAATAATAAAAAAAAACATTTGCAATGCTACCAGCACTGAAAAAAGAAGCTAAATTACATGTGCAATGCTGCAAAGTTCGAATTTCAGCTCTGATACTGGTCGACTGGGCGCCCCTAGCAGGCATGATAGGCAGTGTGCCTGCAGCAGACAAAATTGACCAATGGTCACACCAGAGATGACATTTCAAACTCGTCGATTCGAAACTCAGCTCTGCCATCCGGCTGGGCGCCTACATGAACAACGATTGGCTTGTCATTTACAGGGTAGGATAAGCAGGATAGGGACCTCATAACTGAGCGAATTATGATCTCTGCTGGCTGATTGATGGCATCTGCATAGAGTCGAGGAATAATGCTGATCAAGGTGTGGCTCTCCGTACACAAAGCTGACCGCATATGAACTCGCCTCGTGCAGGTGAAAAGATGCTGTCAAGTACTGCACATGTGTAGGAGGAGGCATGTGTCAGTCTCGCTCTGACACACGCGGGGCTCAGCACCAGTAGAGAGGAAACAAAATGCAATTGGGTAAAAATTGCATTACGCTTTTGAACTAGTAGGAAGAGATAAAAATTGGGAGAAAAAGAGAAAAAATTCATGAACATAAATAAATAAATACATTAACCAATGATCTGCTGTGTGGGAAAAGACCAGACTAAAAAAGGGGGTGGAGTCTGTGTAAGGACCTTGGTTTGTATCCTGAGGCGCCTATACAGTAGTGGAGGAATGCGGAGGTCAGTGCTTGACTCTTCCTGCGCAAGCCTGGCCTCATGCGCTAATTCACCAAAGTACGGTGAATAAGAGGGAATTGGTAGACTGTGCATGTATGGGAGGGAACATAAGTCAGACAAATATACCCTTCTTGGATGCGATCGGGGAGCGGAAGACTAAATTGGAAGTAAAGGGGAGAAAATGCATAAATAAAATAGATAAGTAAAATATTTAGAGGGGTAATAGAAGCTGTTTGTGACACTCTACCTGAGACTGTAGGAGGTTCCTGTTAGGTTATTGCTGAGAAAATCTGAACACAGCTGGTGTTTACAGAGCAATATCAGCTAAATAACAAAATGTGATTATTATGAGCGCTCACCGCTGATCAAACACGGCATCCTCACAGTTGTTTTTAAAGGTGTACACATGACGCATTTGTGTATCTCTGCAGGCTTTCACTTCCCTACCGGTGTGCTGGCATCTCCTCACACTCCAGTACGCTCATGCTCATGCATATGTATTCCAAATGCTTCTGAGCCTGTAGGGGGTAAAAACATATTCATCAACTCATCATCCAGCTGCATATCAACTCCTTTCACCTCCCCCAGCATCATGAGCTTTTTACACTCTGTTTGAAATGATAATGATAGGGGCTGCTCATCCCGCGGGGCAAACGTGCACGCGAGTGTCATCTAAATGCTGAAATTTGTACCAGAGTTAGCCTATATGATGAGCCAAAACATTATATAGGCAGCTCTGACCTGCTAATACCCCTGCTAAGGGGTCTGTCTGAAAACCTGGTGATCTCTCTACACTCCCGAGAAGAAGGCATGTCTAAATTCTTAGATTCCTTAAAATGCTCCTACTGAGGCACCTCAATTCTAAGTGATAATCTGACTAAATAACAAGGGAGTGTTTGATGCTTCCTTAGCGGTGAAGGCAATCCCAGCATTCAGTGCAGCACAACTTTTCTCGGCATGCTAGCGGGTTGTGTCGCCTCAGCCCATTGGTTTGAATGGCTAACTGTGTTAGCTTAGTAAACTAAAACTGTGGTGACGTAATCACCGTAATCTCTGTCTAAATAATGCGTCTAAATAATCTGCTTTATGAGTTCGATGTCTTATTAGAATCCTCTCTACTGAGGCAGCTGATCAGGTAGGCAGCTCACTAGGTTTTTAGACAGACCCATGGACTCAACAAAACATCTAAAGGGTTCTTGTGGTATCTGGTACTCAAACATTATCAGCAGGTCCTTCAGCTTAGTGGATCAGCTTAGTGAAAGCCCTATTCACAAAAGGGTTTGATGCAGGGGTATTAAAAAGGGTGTGGTCTCAGTGTTTTTGGCCTATTAGTATATATTTGAATTATTTCTTGAGTCATATGAACAAAAGTAAAATTATGAGGATATCCCTCATAATTGTTGAATTCGTGTATAAAGGAAACAATATGAAAGAGGTTATGTGAAATAGGACAGCAACAAGAAAAAAGTTATAGTTAAAAACAAGAAGAGGTCTCAGCACTAAGCCTTGAGGAACTACTTTTGTCAGAACAGAAGCAATTTCCACAAAAATGATATGCTGCCAATTTGGCAGCAACAGTTTAGGGAAGGTTCTATCCTGTTCAAACATGACTATGCCCTTGTGTACAAAGCAAGCTCTATATAGACATGAAGAAAATCTCAGTTTAAAGAGGTGACCAGAGGTGACCAGTTGACCTGACCTCAGCCTCACTGAGCCCTAACCTCAGTGCCCAGCAATTCAAATGCTGTCATCTTTTGACTTAACGAGCGCACATTCCCATAGACATACTTCAAAGTCTTGTAAGAAATCTTGTCACTAGAGTCGCTGTTCATATAGCTAAAACAAATTTGAAATGGACCGTCCAGCAAGCTCATGGTCAGGTGTCCAAATACTTAAATACTTGGTGCTAAAGTGTAGGTCAGGTGTTACTGGTGTAACGTTAGTAAAGGAGATTATGTGAAATAGGACAGCAACAAGAAAGTAGTTATAGTTTAAAACAAGAAGAGGTCTCAGCACCGAGCCTTGAGGAACTACTTTTGTCAGAACAGAAGCAAATTTCCACAGACAAACCTTCCCAGAAGAGTGGACGTTATATCAGAATGAGTGGGCAGCTCTGTCAGGATGGTCAAGAGGTCTATGGCACTGCGTTAAGGGTGCAGTCTCCACTGGAGGTGGGGCGGCGGTTCGAATCCCACCTCTGACATGTTTTTAGGGGAAGGTGGTAGCCTAGTGAAGGGAACAGTGGACGCCTAGTGGAGGGGACAGTGGTAGCCTAGTGGAGGTGACGGTAGTAGCCTAGTGGAGAGGACGGTGGTGCCCTAGTGGAGGGGACAGTGGTGGCCTAGTAGAGGGGGAAGTGGAAGCCTAGTGGAGGGGACAGTGTTAGCCTAGTAAAGGGGACAGTGGAAGCCTAGTGGAGGGGACAGTAGAAGCCCAGTGGAATGGAGAGTGGAAGCCTAGTGGAGAGGACAGTGGTGGCCTACTAGAGGGGATAGTGAAAGCCTAGTGGAGGGGACAGTGGAAGTCTGGTGGAGGGGACAGTGATAGCCTAAGGGAGGGGACCGTGGAAGCAGTGGAGGGGACAGTAATGGCCTAGTGGGTAGAGCTTTGGACAATCAATCAGAAGATTGTGGGTTCAAATCCAGGCTCTGTTATGCATCCACTATTGGGTTCTTGAGCAAGACCCTTAACCCTCTCTGCTCCAGGGGTGCTGGACAATGGCTGACCCTGAGCTCTGACCCCAGCCTCCAAACAAGCTGGGATATTGTAACCCTAACCCTATGGTACATGGTTTGAAATGGGATGTCCGACAAGCTCATGGTCAGGTGTCTACATACTTTTGGCCATGTCGTATATTATAGTGTGTTTAGCTTCATCATGAATTCTGCCGGCTCTGTATGACTGTGTGGAGGAGTCTGTATCTGGACCGCTGTCCCTTTGTGTTAATGTGATCGATGGGCAGAATCTGCGGATGATAATTGTCCTCATAATAATCACGGCGGTGTCCCCGAGGGCAGACTGCTTCCTCTCATGTGACCCTGTCTGCTCTTTTTTACCCCGTCTCTAATTAACTCGTGATGGAGGTATTAGAGATGGACTGCAAGGTTATTCTGATGATACACAATGGAATGGGTGCACACGTTCGTTTGACCAGCACCATTCACGTGCATGCTTACGTAAGACGGTCAACAAAGTGATAAATAGCAAACAAGGCTGAGAGAAACACCACAATGTGACACAAAGTCTGGTTTGGCTACCCCAAATGACTAAATGTATGTGAACACCCCTTCATTTATTAAAATTTGAGTGAAGTCAATGATGTGTAACCATATCACAAAACCATTTTCTGTTCCGTCTGTATGCTAAGCCTGATCAGAACCCTGACGTCAATCCAACTGAATTGAAACATCCACTCTGAGTCAGGCTAATTTGGCCAACATCAAATGCTGGTTCAACTGAAAGGGCACAAATTCCAACAGACACACTTCAAATCACCCCAGGAAAACAGCTAGTCTGTTCATTTTATTTACCAGTTAAGTTCAAAGGTTATCTGACCTATACAGTGATGAGCCAAAACATTAGGACCACCTGATAATAATGTGCATGGCAATGCCTATTTGGTGCCTGTGACAGTCATGGATCTATTTCAGGTTGGGGTGATGATAGTAGATGACTTACATATTGAATACACCATATATGATCAGGCATAAAGACCTGAAGGACCTTGATAAGGGCCAAATCGTTATGGCCAGGCGACTGGGCTCTGTCCTAAATGTTTCATATGTACTAGGGATGTAACGATGCACCACAAGACAGTTAAAAATCGGTTCACATGTGTAACGATTCAAATCGGTTTACATGTGTAATGAACCGATATTCACTTTAAACAGCAGAGGGCACTGGCGCTATTGACCTCACCTGGTTAACGTCACTACAGGGTTGCCAGGTTCAGAATTTTCCAGCCAAATTTATTTATGTGAGGATACTTTCTTTATTTGTATTATTCATTTATTTATTTAATGTGGGATTTATTTTATTTCAGTTTTTTTTTTTACACAAAAAGGGAAATGTGTAGCATTGTTTTGCATAGTTTGTACCTACCTCAGAAATAAAAGGACATAAAAAAAAGATAAGCACAAATACAGTATTTTATCTTTTTTTAAAGAGAAATACTAAAAGGAAACTTTGTCATAATTTGTCTTCAATTTAATTTTGTTTAAAAAATCGGGGGAAAAATCATATCAAGAACCCAGTATCGTGAATCGCATCGCATCGTGGGTTACATCCCTAGTGTGTACTGAATTTCCACATAATCTTATAAACAGATTGTTTTTTTTTTTCCCTGACAGTGAGGGCAGATTTCAGGAATTAGTGAAAACGTTTTAGGGAGCATAAGGAATCATTTTCACATATGAATTGGACACCAGAACGTTCTGACCTCAACCCAAGTGATATGAAAAAATTCGATATCACCTGAATATTAGTATTTTGCTGCTTGTACATTAAATACTTATAGTTGGTAAATCCTTATGTGGCTGATTGAGATGTGGCTGAGGGTGTAAAGTACAGAGATAACCAACAGGCGGTTCTAACAGGGTTTTAGCAGATTTGTGTTCTTGGACTGTTGTCTACTTAAACTAGAGTAAGGTAATGTTCACTATGAAAGCTCTTCTGTACATCACTCTGGATAAGAGCGACTGCTAAATGACGAAAATGTAAATCTAAATACGAAACCACACTTAGCACAGAATGGAAGTTCCAAAGTCCAACACCCTATGTGTAGTATAAAGGAAGGGGCACAGCTCTGTTCCATGTTCTTATTCAGATACACTGGTGGAGCAGCAGTAAAACACACCAGCACGCCAGAGCTGACGTCCTAAACACCCGAAGTTCGAATCTCAGCTATGTACCTATATGGAGAATGATTTGCTCGTCTGTTGGGTTAGATGCCAGAGGGGATTTCGTATAAATGCAATTACAACTTCTGCTGGATGAATGATGGTGCCTGCACAGAGATGAGGGACAACGGAGATCAGCGTGTGACTCTCCCCATATGAATCCGTCTTGCGCAGGTGAAAAGATGCAGTCGGCTACTGCACACGTGTTGGAGTTGCACTCCTGGGTTCGATCCCCAGGTGGGGTGGTCCAGGTCCTTTCTGTGTGGAGTTTGCATGTTCTCCCTGTGTCTGCATGGGTTGCCTCTGAGAGCTCCGGTTTTCTCCCACAGTCCAAAGACGTGCAGTCAGGTGAATTGGAGATACAAAATTGTCCATGACTGTTTGACATTAAACTTGTGAACTGATTAATCTTGTGTAATGAGTAACTACCGTTTCTGTCATGAATGTAACCAAAGTGTGTAAAACATGACATTAAAATTCTAAATAAATAAATAAATAAATATTAACAAATGGTTTTATTTTTGCCATATAGCAGTTTAGTCCCAGTCCTTTGAGTTCCTGTCAAACTGTGCATGTGGAAATGCCCTTACTTTCACTATTAAACATAGTCGTGAGCTCTACTGTCTCAGTACTTTTAGTGGTCCTAATGTTTTGGCTCATTGAAGTACTATACAATTCAACTTTGAATGACATTTAATGACTTTGGGGGAAAAAAAGTAAGTAAATAAATAAAAGGCAGTGATAAGTGCAAAACTGAGGAACAGATACAGATGTACATTTGCGGCATTTAGCTGACACTTTTATCCAAAGCGACTTACAGTACTGTGACAGCATACTGTCCAAGAAAACTAAGGGTTAAAGGGCCTTGATCAAGGACCCAACAGTGGAAGCCTGGCAGTGGTGGGGCTTGAACCAGTGACCTTTCAACTACTAGTCCAGTACCTTAACCACTAGGCTACAACTGTCCTATACAGAAGTGTACTGTTTATATTTTGTTCTTAGCTGAGGTACCGCATAGAACCCAACAGGAAAATACTGAACCATGTCAAACTAGAACAATAATTTAGGTGTACTTAGGAACTCTTAGACCTGATTCTGTCTTATTCATGCCCTTTACTAACCCAGCAGGCCATGAGTAACGTCCTGAGAGACGAGACATTTTGCACCGGATGAATAAGTGATGAGAGGAAAAGTGCTCCGGCAAACTCATTTTAAAAAGATGAACTTTTGCCCGCCTTTCTCGATGAAGCACATTTTACTGGCAATTTAGCCCAAAGCAGAACACTTCCAAAAAGAAAGCACTTTCTATTAAAACATCCTGAATGAGGGGAGCTGAAGTTTAAATGTGTCTAGGGTTTATCTGATTACTGAATTAAAGTTGTGCCATTGCTTCCGGCATGTTGACCTTCTGTGATCTCTTTTACTGTTGCTAAAAAAAATGTCAACTCACACAGAAACTGTATAAACATTTTATTCTATGAACTATTTTATACATAATATAAAAAAAATATTTAATACATTAAAACCACCTCCTTGTTTCTACACTCCATTTCTACACTGTCCATTTATCAGCTACACTTACCATATAGCAGCACTTTGTAGTTCTACAATTACTGACCATCTGTTTCTCTGCATGCTTTCTTAGCCTGCTTTCACCCTGTTCTTCAATGGTCAGGACTCTCCCAGGACCACCACAGAGCAGGTATTATTACACTTTTGGCTGTGGGGGTCCTGACTATTAAAGAACAGGGTGAAAGCAGGCTAAAAAAGTATGTAGAGAAACAGATCAAAGTGCTTCTATATGGTAAGTGGAGCTGATAAAATGAACAGCGAGTGTAGAAACAAGGAGGTGGTTTTAATGTTATGGCTGATCAGTGTCACTGCAGTGCTGAGAATGACCCACCACCTATTTTACTGTCACCTCACAGCAAGAAGGTCCTGGGTTCAATCCCCACGTGGAGTGGTCCGGGTCCTTTCTGTGCGGAGTTTGCATGTTCTCCCTGCTGTTCCCTTGCTTCCAAACAAGCTGGAATACACGGAAAAAGAACATTGTACTGTACACGAGTATATGTATATCTCTGGATGTACTGCACCTCAGGTCAGAACGAATGAGTCACAGAAGATGCATAAAGAAAATAATAAATACTAAATAAAAAAATTAATAAACATGATTGTATATGGACATTAAAGATAAGTTTTTGCTTCAAATCCAGGCTACAGTGCTATAGAGTAAAAAACAGTACAGATTTTTGAAGCATCTTATACACCTTTTAATCCCAGCAGATCTCATTAAATACAAAGTGAAACACTGAGTAAAGTAAGTCATATATTCCAAAAGGACACCCAGTACATTTTATCTGATCCCTGTCACGATGAAGATTTTTGTAAGTAATTGGGGTAACGGGTGAGCATATGATGCCCTGTGTTTGATTGGCAGTCTGTCCATGGTTTATTACTACCTTGTGCAATGTCCACAGACCAGAAGAGAGCCCTTATACACATTGAAGAACTCGCTACATCCTCCGCAAATCAATTATTCATCATTCAGTAACAGCAAAAGAACATTTGCGCATTTAGGGAAATCACTGGTGGAAATAAAAGACAGACAATGTTTTGATATGCTGTTTTGGCTATAATTGCAATAAACCACCTTTCTCATGTAGGTCTTATGTAGCGCAGTAACCAATTTTTCGGTCCAAGCCTCACCACCACCAAGTTGTCAATGTTGGGCCTCTGAGCAACGCCCCAACCCTCAGATACTCAAATTAAATTCAGTCATAATTGTAAGTCACTTTGGATATAAGTGTCTGCTAAATGCCATAACTGTAAGTTGTAAGCTAGTTCTTTTAGGCTTTTAAAAGGTCAGCGTTGTTTTAGTCCAATAATCCAAGTTTTGTTCGTTCTGCCTGAGTTGCTTTTACCATGTCATATCAAACAGTTTGTCTCATTGGAGGAACTTTGAAAAGGGAGTCAAAATTCACCAGAATTTTACAGTTCTCGTTATAATTTGTAATTCATTTTAATTCATTAGTTAACATGCTCATAATAGACAAATGAACAGAAAAACATGAGACTAAAATAGCAGTTTGGCTTTAGAATTATTCACAATTGCAAACAGCTGTGTCTGGGAGTGTTTCAAACAGCTGGTTTAACAAACTTTAAACCCAACCGTGAACTCTGAGTCTTGGTGTCTCATATCCAGAGTTCTTGGTTTCACACTGTCTGATCAGCATTTACGTAATCGAGATCTGTTAACTGTAAAATTCATCCTCAGTGGAGCCGATGAAAGGATTCACCATGGATGTGCATGATAAAAAGAGAAGAGCCTCGTATTTCACTCTAACAGAGCTTGAAATATTCATGTCTGTGTATGTAAAATATGAACATACACCGATCAGGCATAACATTAAAACCACCTCCTTGTTTCTACACTCACTGTCCATTTTATTAGCTCCACTTACCATATAGAAGCACTTTGTAGTTCTACAATTGCTGACTGTAGTCCATCTGTTTCTCTTCATGCTTTTTTAGTGTGCTTTCATCCTGTTCTTCAATGGTCAGGACCCCCACAGGACCACCACCACTAAATAATACCTGCTCTGTAGTGATCCTGTGGGGGTCCTGACCATTAAAGAACAGCATGAAAGGGGGCTAACAAAGCATGCAGAGAAACGGCTGGACTACAGTCAGTAATTGTAGAACTACAAAGTGCTTCTATATGGTGAGTGGAGCTGATAAAATGGATAGTGAATGCGCAGCTAATTCCAAAGACAAAGAAAAAGCTTTTTGGAGGAAAGTTTTGTAATCAGATGAAACAACCAGTTTGAGTTTTCCCCCCACAATAAAAGGATCGATGTTTAAAGAAAAAAAAAAATAGGCAGTTAAACCCAACAGCACTAAATTCTGTCAAGCCTTGTGATGATGGTGTTACACTCGGGGCTGTTTTACTACCACTGACATTAGTGCTTTGCAGAAAGCAAAGAGAATCTGTTCATTTAGCACAACCATACAGAGGCGAATTTGGGTGTTTCAGAGGGAAAATGACTCTGTTTTTTTTAATGAGCTCACTTAGTTGGAGTCAAGTCTGTGCTGGGAATTTAACACCACTAATTCTGCTAGGTACACTATATGACCAAAAATATTCGGACACCTGACCATGAGCTTGTTGGACATCATATTTCAAAAACAAATAGTACTGAAACCGAGTGACCTCTTTGTGATATTTTCAACTAAAACAACAGCCTCTGAGAAGGCTTCCCACAAGACTTTAAAGAATGTCTGTTTATGGGAATTTGTGCCCATTCAGTCAAAAGATGACAGCATTTGTATAACTGGGCACTGATGTTGGACAAGAAAGCCTCAGTTGATGTTCTAGTTCATTCCAAAGCTGTTCAGTGGTGCTGAGGTCAGGGCTCTGTGTCTTTAAACTGGAATTTTCTTCATGTCTTCATACAGCTTGCTTATGCTGGAACAGGAAAGGACCTTCCCTAAACTGTTGCTGCACAGTTGCAAGCATATAATTTCCTTTATATAATTGATTTAAAACACACAGGAATGTCTCAATACTTTACAATCACTATGACTTTTGTTTTGTTTCTATTGCAGACACTGTTAGTGCTTTTCCACCAAACGAACACTGGTTCTTGAACCGGTTCTGTTCAGGTTTCTGCCAACCTTGGTGTTTTGTAAATAACTGACCTGCATTTCCACCAGTTTTGTGGAACCAAGCATGCGTCATCAACGGTGGGCGTTACACAATGAAAGTGATGGCGGAGCGTGTAGATTACCTGTGAGCATTTGTGCTGTTGTTACAGATGTTTGTTTTCATGCAAAAGCATCGCACAACTATATGTGATAAGAAGACGTAGATGTGTTTGTCGCAGTTGTTGTTTTCTTTAGTTAATTGACGTGAGAAGCGTTTTGCGCTTTACTCTCACCGCGACCCTCGACGCAAATAACCGATTTGCTCAGTGCTCGGCGGGAACGATAAAACATCATTAAAGTTTCATGACACGAACATCCATCTGTGTGAAATAACCATCAAACTCACTCTTAAAGTATATGTGTTTAGCCATATTAACTTCACGTGTGGTGGTTGTAGCTCGGGGTTCTAAATCCGCTTCTCAAAAGAGTTGAACACTAATTTTCTCTCTGTTATTACTGATTATAATTGCTCTATACTGGTTATAAGTGCCTCTGTACTGCCCAAATTCATCTGTCATTGTTTTAGTACAGCAAGCCATATTATGCTTTATTTTTCACGTTAAGAGTTGTTTGTACTGTCCGGGTCACTTTTACGATGTCATATCACACAGTTCATCTCTTTGAAAATATCAGCGAATATCAGCAGCAAACTAGATCAAAATTTAATCAGGTGAACTTTAAAAGATGAAAGTTTAGCAGCTTCTTCTTGAAAAAAACAAGTATTCTGTGGTGCCAGATTAGAACACTAGTTCACTGTCTGTGTGGGTTTCCTCCCACAGTCCAAAAACATGCAGTCAGGTTAATTGGAAACACTGAATTGCCCTATAGGTGAATGAGTGTGTGTGTGTGTGTATGTGTGTTTGCATTGCATTGGACTGGCACCCCATCCAGGTTGTTACTAGGTGCCGTGCGCCCACTGAAAAGCTGGGATAGGCTCCAGCTCCCACCCCAAGCAACACTAATTGGATAAGCGATTAAGAAAGTGAGTGAGTGTGTCAAATGTTGGAGCAGCTTCTTTATTTACTTACTGACACTTGAAGACTCGTGGTAGTTCAATTTAATCTTAAATAAATCTATAGAAGTTATTTTATTTTTGTTTTCAATCTTTAACAATTTATACAAACCTTTATTATTAATAAAAATACAGATTCCAAACTTTAACTCAGTTCCTCAAGTAATCTAAAATTAATTAGATTCATTTTGGACCTGGTGACGACTTGGGTGCATATAAAAAATTAATTAGCAGAAACATGTTATATAATTTAATAAAAGTTTTAGAATGAGACTGACTTACCTAAAAGGCATTTCTTTTAGTATACCACACAGACGCCGGGCTGGTGTAATGAAACCTTATTACTGCAGGTTTTATGCTCTGTACTTTTAATCTGTTCTAACTGATAATTAACCTGCGTAATGTGGATGGCAGTCAGAATGTGTCTCTGCAAGCAATGGATACAATTTCACTTTGTTTAATACCCTCAGCAATTTCTAATCAGGAGAACATGGACCTGCATGATGATTTAACATGAGCCTGTTTTACAAGATGGACAAGTTTTTGATTTTATATATCACTGTTTTAAACTTTTTGCTTGATTTTTTTCCCAATTTTCCTTCCAGTCTGGTCGAATCCAATTACCCGATCAGATTATGCTTCCTCTACTGCTGCTGACCTCCACTCCTGACCGAGGAGAGCCGTGACTAACACGTGTGCAGTAGCCAACCGCTCCTTCCACCTGCACGAGGAGGGTTCATATAAAACTTTTTGAGTATGTTGCAGGCATTACATTCTAAATAAAATAGACTGGACTAGACTTATCCCTCGACTGCAATCAGGGATCCCCCAGCAGCGGAAGACAAACTGACTATGCTAAATTGTGGAGAAAATGCAAAAATAAAATAGAAAAAAAGAGAAGTACATTGAGATCTTAGAGCAACATATGCTGCCTTCAAGACGTCATCTTTTCCAGGGACGTCAATGCAAAACCACGTGCTACACACATAACAAAGTCATGGCTGTGGAGAAAGAGGGTACTGGACTGGACTGGCCTGCCTGCAGTCCTGACCTGTCCCCAATAGAGAATGTGTGAAAAATTTTGAAAGGAAAAAATGCTACAACGACGACCCTGTACTGTAGCACAGCTTAAGACGTGTTTGCAGGAAGAATGAGACAAAATAAAAGCTGAAACACTAAATCACTTGGTGTCCTTGGTGCCAAAACATTTTTTAAGTGTGGTGAAAAGGAATGGCAACATTACAAAGTGGTAAATGCTTTACTGTCCCAACTTTTTTATGTTGCAGACCTGAAATGCAGGAATGGAATCAAATAAAAGTCATTTTCCATACTGTCCCAACTTTTTCTGATTTGGGGTCATACTACTATTCACTACTACTGGGATCTAGGTTTCAAATTCCCATCAGTTCTGTCGGCCAGTTGGGCATCTACAGTACATACAGAGATAATTGGCAAGATATAGCTTGCTCTATGGTCCAGTTCTGACACTGACATGAAAATGATAGGCATTTTTGGCAGTGAATCGTGTTAAGCATGGGCACTCTGACCAGTCTGTGGCCACTCAGTCCCAAACACAGCAGGCTGTCATTCATTATGTGTTCTGACACCTTAATATCAGAGCCAGCGTGAACCTTTTCAGAACCTGCTAAAGTAGCCCCCGGACCCAACGGGCTAGCCCTTGTTCCCAACCAGTATCAAAGAGCCTGGTTGTCCTTTTTTTGACCACTCCTCCTGTCAAAGTTGTTTAGGTCCATATGCTTGGGCATTTTTACTGATTCTAACAAATTAACTTTAAATAAATGACGGTTCACTTCTTGTCTAATGCTGTATAGCTCATCCTTATGAGACAATCAGTGTTATTCATGTCACCTGTTATTGGTAACATTGCGGCTGATCAATATATTAAATGCATTAATTAAGTAAACATACATAACAAATAACATTAAAGAAGTACCCGTATACTTGTCCACACAGATGACCTGACATTAATATTGCACACATGAGCTGCAGTGTGTGTCAAAACAAAAATGTTAAGATTATTCTAATATTATGATTATAATTATTATGCTTTTTAACTGTCTAAAATCATCTGAACGCTGCACATAGTAACAATAGTAATAATAATAATAATAATAATAATAACAACAATAATAATAATAATAATAACAATAACAAAACAATAATAAATAATAATAATAGTAACAACAATAATAATAATAACAACAACAACAACAATAATAATACTAATAATAATTTTAATAATAGTAATAGTAATAGTAACAATAATAATAATAATAATAATAATAGCAATAATAACAATAATAATAATAACAACAAAACAACAATAATAATAGTAACAATAACAATAATAATAACAATAATAATATAACTACTACTACTACTAATAATAATAATAATAGTAACAACAATAATAATTATTATAATAATTAGTAATTAGTTAGATACAGCTTGCTCTATGGTCCAGTTCTGACACTGACATGAAAATGATAGGCATTTTTGGCAGTGAATCGTGTTAAGCATGGTCACTATGACCAGCAAGCTGTGATTCATTATGTGTTCTGACACCAGTTTCTACAGCCAGCGTGAACCTTTACAGCAATTTGTGCTACACTAGCACTCTGACCCAACGGCCTTGCCTTCATTCCCCACCTATATCAAGGAGGCTTGGGCGGCCTTGATTCTGTCGCTGATTCACTGGTTGTCCTTCTTTGGACCACTCATGCTGTCAAAGTTGTTTAGATCTTTTTGCTTGGACATTAATAAGTACCCTTATACTTTAATATTAAAATAAATGTCCACACAGATGACCTGATGTTAATATTGCACACTTGAGGTACAGTGTGTGCTAACACATAACTTAACTCACGCTGCACACATTCGTACATGCTGTACCTTTCAGGTTTGCTACCTTAAGAAAACGGGGCTATTTTCAAACAGGTATTTTACTGTCAGAACATATCATGTTCGTGCTTAAGAAGGCTCTGTTTAATTTGCTTCTATAAGAACTTAAGTCATAGGACCTGTTAGCATCGCTGTAATTGGCTTAGATATCTTAAACCAAGTGGTTGCTATAGATCTGTAAAACATCCCCAAGCTAGTTTTGCTAGCTGAGTCCATTTGTCAATCCCTAAATACCCCATTACCGCTAAGACTGGCCACCAGTTGACTTCAACTAAAACCTGAAGTGAAAGTGACCCACTGTTATGGGAACCTGTCAGCTCTAACTAAAAGGTGACACACTGCCATTGCCCTGTACGGAGAAAATAATTGGTTGCGCTGGGACATCTGGCTGTGGAAGACCAAGTTTTTCCAGTGGTACAAGTGACTATTAGAGACGTGTCTGCAATGACAGATGTGTTGTCCCTGAATTCGGATTATAACCGATAATGGGACAGAGTGATCCTAGGTGGTAGCAGAACCAATAAAAGCTCTGCACCTTCTGCTTCTTAGGGCAGATTCACATGAGAAGCGGCAAAACCGCTTTTACACCGTCTGTGCCATTATTTTCTATGGGGTGAACTCGCAATTTTTGCACTTGCCTCGGTGCTCAAAGTTCATCTGATTGAATTTTGGTCCAGTTTGCCGCTGACCTTTTTAAACTCCTCCAATGAGACAAATTGTTTGATATGAAGCAGTAAAAGTGACTCAGGCCGTACGAACATGACTTATTGTATTAAAACAACGTGCGAGGAATTTCATTAGAGAAGAGAACTTATGATCAGTAATAATTAAGAGAAGTTTAGTGTTCCTGTCTCCTTTTAAGACATTAAGCCACGTTAAGCTTTTTTCAACGATAAGAATTTTAGACTCTCTGAAAAGCTGATTCTCACAATTTCTCAGCACCCTGAGCTGTAAACTACTAAAGTTTAAAAGTGAAACAGGAGGACAATCCAGCTAAACACAGACACATGTGGAGCTTTCAGAGTGGATTTGACGGTTATGTAATACAAATGCAGATTCGTCTCATATTCGCACGTTGATGACGTTTTACCACACCGCTCAAGCTTTAAAATGCTTCTCTAGTGAATGCACCCTTACAGTTTTTAGTAGCTTAGACCAGGTAATCAGATGAGCCGTTGGTCTGCGTTTCAACCTGAAAAGACAAACACAGTGTCTCTTACACTAGAGCATTTTATCTGGCTTCGTTTTAAAGTACATCTAGTCCATGAGATTGTCAGGTTAAGAAGGTCCTACATTTGACCGTGAAAACATGCATTGGCCTTAGCACTTGGAGTCTAGCAGCAGCTAAGTTCACACATGATTTTAGCCCTGAGAGGTTTTGAAGCTCGCCAACAGATACTCCAGCTCAGAGGAAACTTGGACTTCAGTCCGGGCTCAAAAATCGGCTCTCAATTGCTATTTTAATTAAAAATGTATTTTCTTTTTCCTAATGTCTTGTTTTTCAATGCATATCAGCACACAGTCAACTTGAATCATTTATTGGAAGGGAAAATAAATACCTGTCTTGTGTAATGTATTTAGGGCTAGACTGGACACACACTGGCTAGAAGGGTGGACACACACGCAGAGACATTTAAAGTATTCATTTTAAAACAATATACAAAAAACAAGAGGGTTGAAGACAAGACACATTAACAAAGGGCCTATCCTAAACGCTAAGCTAAATGCTAATGCTAATCTAAACACATGAAACATGAACTAAACGCAAACCCTAAGCTAACAATGCTAAGGCTAAACATAAACAAGACTTCTTAACAGGAGCAGGGACAAAAACATAAACAAGTACATGGACTAGAACTAAACCAGATGGGTTAGAGCTAAACCGGACAAACCTGACAAACTGAGCATCAAAACCAAAAAAGCATACACAAGAAACCAAACCTCAGTTAAACTCAAATCAAAACAAGCGTGGGCCGCTCAGGTGGCGCAGCGGTAAAGTACGCTTGCACACCAGAGTTGGGGTTTCGAATACATCGTATCGAATCTCAGCTCTGCCTTTCCGACTGTGTTGGGCGGCTGCATGAACAGTGATTGACTGTTGTTCATAGGGTTAGGGCTAAAAAAAAGTCGGATCATAGGTCCTCATAACTGGTGCGACTGCGGCCCCTGCTGGTTGGCTGATGGCGCCTGCACAGGGCTGAGGAATAATGCTGATGGGGGTGTGGCCCTCCATACACAGTGCCCGTCGGTGAACTCGACTTGTGCAGCTGAAAAATGCAGTCTGTACTGACTGTACGTGCCGGAGGGGGCGTGTGTCAGTTGAGAGGCATCCTCAGTCAGCGGTGAAGGGTCGAATCAGTATAGAGGACGCATTCAGGGTAATTGAACATGACTAGATTCGTGGAGAAAATCGGGGGGAAAAAAGTGGGAAAAAATATATATATATAAATAAATAAATAAATAACAAGAGTGAGGAGCAAACAGACATGACAAAGGCAAAGGCCAAGCTAAATAAATCCAAAAGCAAATAGTCCTTCATGACTGAACCACAGGTGCCTTCTTATATTTCTTAGCATTACCCCTAAACAAATTGCAGCTGTGGCTAATTAGCAATGAGGACCAATCATAAAAGGGGCATTGGCTCGGGACTGAGAGTGCAGGGAGCACAAAGGGGCTGAATCTGTGACCTCTCGCATGTGTTTTTGTGACAAAACGTAGTTTGGGAGACCAGACTCGTCTGTGATTTCTCCTAGTGATATATGGTGTAGTGTCACTAATCAGTCATGTAGTGTGCAAACTCCCAAATACAAGAGATAACTTTAAAAGTTGTGTAGTGTGTCTGTGGCAAAAGCTAAACTGCCTTTGATCTTCAGGTGTGGTAGGGGTCCAGCTTGCTGGGCACAGTACCAAACAGAAAAAAAGATACAGGTCTGAGTGAAGACATAGGATATAGACGTGGGTTTCGTATGTAGAAGGTCGTTGAAAATAACCAGATACATGATTAATTTCTCCTATACTAAACAACACTATATGGACACAACTATTGGGACACCCCAATAATTATAGAATTTATGTCCTTCAGCCATAGCAATTGCTAACGTGTAATAAATCAATTATATAAAGAAAATAATAAGCTTCTGACGTTGCAGCGACAGTTTAAGGCAGGCTATTTCCTATTCCAGCATGACTTTGCCCCTGTGCACAAAATAAGCTCTATAAAGACATGAAGAAATGCGCAGTTTAAATAAACAGTGTCCAGCACAGAGCCCTGACCTCAGCCCCAGTGCTTCGGTGAGTTTGTTTTACCCTCTGATCCTACCAAAGATCCGACATGGAGTCAGGAGTGTTTTACCTTCTGTGTATCAACTTATCTTTTAAGACTTAAATCTGCCTCTTAGCTCAGAGGGATTACCACAGTGTGTTATCCAATAAAGCATTTGTTTTTCATTCTTTTCATTTAATAGAATAAAGTGTTAGTAAAATAGACAGTAAATTAATTAATGATTTTAATATTTTGGGCTCTTTGACTGATTAAAAGATATGTTCTATTTGTTAATGTTATAGCACACAATAATATTTAAGGACATTCTGTCATTGTAGCTTTGTGGCAATAAGGCAAAAAGATAATATCAAAAACAGAGCGTCTGTTGCTGTTTTAAAACAAAGGAGCTATAACCTTTGAAACACCAAATAGAATACACTGATCAGCCATAACATTAAAACCACCTCCTTGTTTCTACACTCACTGTCCATTTTATCAGCTCCACTTACCATATAGAAGCACTTTGTAGTTCTACAATTACTGACTGTAGTCCATCTGTTTCTCTACATACTTTTTTAACCTGCTTTCACCCTGTTCTTCAATGGTCAGACCTCTCCCAGGACCATTACAGAGCAGATATTATTTAGGATCATTCTCAGCACTAGAGTGACACTGACATGGTGGTGGTGTGTTAGTGTGTGTTGTGCTGGTATGAGTGGATCAGACACAGCAGCGCTGCTAGAGTTTTTAAATACCATGTCCACTCACTGTCCACTCTATTAGACAATCCTACCTAGTTGATCCTCTTTGTAGATGTAAAGTCAGAGACGATCGCTCATCTATTGCTGCTGTTTGAATTGGTCATCTTCTAGTCCTTCATCAGTGGTCACAAGACGCTGCCCATGGGGTGCTGTTGGCTGGATGTTTTGGTTGGTGGACTATTCTCAGTCCAGCAGGGACAGTGAGGTGTTTAAAAACTCCATCAGCGCTGCTGTGTCTGATCCACTCATAACAGCACAACACACACTAACACACCACCACCATGTCATTGTCACTGCAGTGCTGAGAATGATCCACCACCCAAATAATACCTGCTCTGTAGTGGTCCTGTGGGGGTCCTGACCATTGAAGAACAGCATGAAAGGGGGCTAACAAAGCATGCAGAGTAACAGATGGACTACAGTCAGTAATTGTAGAAATACAAAGTGCTTCTATATGGTAAGTGGATCTGATTAAATGGACAGTGAGTGTAGAAACAAGGAGGTGGTTTTAATGTTATGTCTGATCTGTGTATGAGACTTCATATCTGGGACCCCTATCAGATTTTAGAAATGAAGCTTTTGGATGAGAGGTGAAACGTCTTCCAGAACCTAAAAGAAGTCCAGTTGCCTCAAGAAAATACTTAACCTCCAACATCAGTGCTCTAGAGTGGAGGCGGACTTGGGAAGATGGGACCAATTACAGTTTTTCTATTAAGCATACACCTGCACACCAATTACATATTTATGCTACTTATGTTCTTTTTTCCAACATGCCATTTTGGTATGTTGGGTTGTGTGTATAAGCTTAGATAATGATTGTTCTAATGAGACAATTATTACCTTAATCACACACACACACACACACACACACACACAATAACCTACAGCTCGGGGTAAGCAGGCAGTTAAATTACTAAACATAATAAGAATTTGGAACGTTTTCTTACTGTTTGTTCTTTATTACTTCATTAAACACAGAGGTAATGAAGCATTGAATCATATTTGTAATCCAATTCTACAGGAACTGCGGAGGTGAACGCTTTCTTCATGGTATACAGCATCTGTTGTAACAGACTGAGCCTTGTACGCATGTAGTGGGGGTGTACATGAATATTCTGTTCACAATAATTAACTATTTCTTTATAGATTTATCATATGTAATGAATAGAATAATTTCTACAGTATAAATAAACACAATTACTATAATACACTATATGGACTAAAGTATTGGGACCTTTTTTCAGCGACAACAATTACTAACAGGTGTAATAAATCAATCATACAAAGACAATGATATGCGTCCAGCTTTGCAGCAACAGTTTACGGAAGGCACTTTCCTCTTCTAGCATGACTGTGCACAAAGCAAGCTCTATAACGACATGATAAAAAAGCTAATCACCACAGAACAGCTTTGGAATGAACTGGGACATAAATTGAGGCTTTCTTGACCAGCATCAGTGCCCAGCCTTACATCTTTTTGTGACTGAATGGGCACAAATTCCCACAGACTTACTGTACTTCAAAGTCTTGTGAGAAGCCTCCTTAGAAAAGTGGCAGTTGTTCTAGCTGAGAAGATCACATAGAGGTCACTCTATTTTAATATTTTTTGTTTATGAAGTGGGATGTCCAACAAGCTCATGGTCAAGTGGCCAAATACTTTTGGCCATATAGTGTATATTTTACACAGGTTGACCTCTATGTGCTACCCTTAATACAAATGACTGTAGAAATGCTGTGGCTTATGGTTTTAATCACACTATTTGGGCGTATAGATCAAGTGTAAAAGCATGCATTTATTGGGTGTTATCTACACTATATAGTCGTAGGTATGTGGACACCAGATCATAATCTTGTTGGATCTCCCATTTTCAAAACCATGATCATTACAAGTACTAAAGTTAAATTAGAAGACTTGGCTCGTGATCATTTCAATTCATACCCAAGGATCCTTGGAAAGCAGAATGCATAGCTCACACGTATATCAGTGTTAAATAAAGGTGCCAGTTCAGCAAAACACAAAACTGCAGCTAAAGAAGGGAGATTGTCAGGTCAAGACCAGGTAACACAGAAGATGTTACTGCTGCAGAGGGAGTTTTTGCATTTCACACCACAAAACATCACAACAGCTACAGATTACTGAACTGCAGCATGTCTGTCTTGTTAAAAAATCTTTCCCTGATTCTCAAACAGCATTAACATTTCTAAATGCTTTTACTAAGATAGAGGTTATTGTCAGTGCCGTGATTGTGCCACATTCTGTCGAAATACTCCCTGTCTGGCACCGATGTCCGTCTGGCCCATGCAGCCATCCTGCCAAGTGTCCTCTTTTTTTTGTAAACTAAAATATAGTCACCTCATTTAATATATCTGTTAGCAATGGGTTGAACTTAATAATTAGGAAGGGGGTCAACGTCATTTTTAGATATATATTCCATCTATACGCTGCAGTTTTTATTTATTTATTTTACCCTGACAGATTTATTTTAGGGACCAGAGGATGATGCCTCTCGTGTATTAGGTTTATTTCCTGTGTTTGTGGACACTGCAGCATTTCTTGTCTTTGCTTTACCATTGTTTGAGTCTGGATAAGACTCCCAGGTTCTCCTGACGCAAGCAAGTAAAAACATTAAAGCAGCCGTTTATCATACACAGTTTACACTTGTTTACACTTGTTTCTATTAGCTTAGACCTGGAAAGTGTTGTCACATCAGTCTTCCTGGTAACGGACTGAAGTGTCAATGTGAGTGAAGGAAACATTAATTCCCGAGGCTCCGGCATTAACACATCCTCAGTAATTTACTCCATGAAAAATATTCACCTTGTCTAACAGGATATTGACGTGAAATGCTAAAAGAAAAAGAGGCCCAAACTATTAAAGTATGTGTTTGAATGCAAAATATGCAAAAAATGACATTCACTTCAATGTGTAAAAGTTAATTACAGGTAATTAAAGGTACTTGTGGTGTATTCACAGAGTGGTGAGTGCCTCATGACACAGATCCCAGGTGTAACCCAAATTTAGAAGACTTTACCAGGGTAGAACAATATTGTGGCTTGAAAAACTAACTGCATGGACAAAATAATAAAGTCAGAACAAAACTGTAGCCCAAAGCAGGCAGAAAAGACAGGTGTTCTGTATTACTGGAGCAACAACACTGCACTCTACGCAGACTTGTAAGAAAATAAAATAGTGTTATTGGCTACAGCTCCACCAGCTACTCAATCCACCACCCATGAAAAAAAAAAAAACTGAAAGGTGCCCATGGCAGCTAAAAACCCAGAATGCTGCTTCTGTTTACCAACCATTTCCAGAAACCAGAGCTGAAGATAGATAGCACACATACATACATAAACTCTCTTTCACACACACACACACATACATACATAATTTTACACACAAGCACATACACTTACACACACATACATGCATAAACTCACACACACATACATACATAAACTCACACACACACACATACATACATAAACTCACACACACATACAAACATAAACTCACACACACACACATACATAAACTCACACACATACATACAAACATAAAGTCTCACACACATACATACAGTGTATCACAAAAGTGAGTACACCCCTCACATTTCTGCAGATATTTAAGTATATCTTTTCATGGGACAACACTGACAAAATGACACTTTGACACAATGAAAAGTAGTCTGTGTGCAGCTTATATAACAGTGTAAATTTATTCTTCCCTTAAAATAACTCAATATACAGCCATTAATGTCTAAACCACCGGCAACAAAAGTGAGTACACCCCTAAGAGACTACACCCCTAAATGTCCAAATTGAGCACTGCTTGTCATTTTCCCTCCAAAATGTCATGTGATTTGTTAGTGTTACTAGGTCTCAGGTGTGCATAGGGAGCAGGTGTGTTCAGTTTAGTAGTACAGCTCTCACACTCTCTCATACTGGTCACTGAAAGTTCCAACATGGCACCTCATGGCAAAGAACTCCCTGAGGATCTTAAAAGACGAATTGTTGCGCTACATGAAGATGGCCAAGGCTACAAGAACATTGCCAACACCCTGAAACTGAGCTGCAGCACAGTGGCCAAGATCATCCAGCGTTTTAAAAGAGCAGGGTCCACTCAGAACAGACCTCGCGTTGGTCGTCCAAAGAAGCTGAGTGCACGTGCTCAGCGTCACATCCAACTGCTGTCTTTGAAAGATAGGCGCAGGAGTGCTGTCAGCATTGCTGCAGAGATTGAAAAGGTGGGGGGTCAGCCTGTCAGTGCTCAGACCATACGCCGCACACTACATCAAATTGGTCTGCATGGCCGTCACCCCAGAAGGAAGCCTCTTCTGAAGTCTCTACACAAGAAAGCCCGCAAACAGTTTGCTGAAGACATGTCAACAAAGGACATGGATTACTGGAACCATGTCCTATGGTCTGATGAGACCAAGATTAATTTGTTTGGTTCAGATGGTCTCAAGCATGTGTGGCGGCAATCAGGTGAGGAGTACAAAGATAAGTGTGTCATGCCTACAGTCAAGCATGGTGGTGGGAATGCCATGGTCTGGGGCTACATGAGTGCAGCAGGTGTTGGGGAGTTACATTTCATTGAGGGACACATGAACTCCAATATGTACTGTGAAATACTGAGCAGAGCATGATCCCCTCCCTCCGGAAACTGGGTCGCAGGGCAGTGTTCCAGCATGATAATGACCCCAAACACACCTCTAAGATGACCACTGCTTTATTGAAGAGGCTGAGGGTAAAGGTGATGGACTGGCCAAGCATGTCTCCAGACCTAAACCCAATAGAACATCTTTGGGGCATCCTCAAGCGGAAGGTGGAGGAGCGCAAAGTCTCGAATATCTGCCAGCTCCGTGATGTCGTCATGGAGGAGTGGAAAAGCATTCCAGTGGCAACCTGTGAAGCTCTGGTAAACTCCATGCCCAGGAGAGTTAAGGCAGTTCTGGGAAATAATGGTGGCCACACAAAATATTGACACTTCAGGAACTTTCACTAAGGGGTGTACTCAATTTTGTTGCCGGTGGTTTAGACATTAATGGCTGTATATTGAGTTATTTTGAGGGAAGAATAAATTTACACTGTTATATAAGCTGCACACAGACTACTTTTCATTGTGTCAAAGTGTCATTTTGTCAGTGTTGTCCCATGAAAAGATATACTTAAATATCTGCAGAAATGTGAGGGGTGTACTCACTTTTGTGATACACTGTACATACATAAACTCACACACACACACACACACACATACATACATACATACATACATAAACTCACACACATACACACACACACATACATAAACTCACACACACACATACATACATACAGTGTATCACAAAAGTGAGTACACCCCTCACATTTCTGCAAATATTTCATTATATCTTTTCATGGGACAACACTATAGACATGAAACTTGGATATAACTTAGAGTAGTCAGTGTACAGCTTGTATAGCAGTGTAGATTTACTGTCTTCTGAAAATAACTCAACACACAGCCATTAATGTCTAAATAGCTGGCAACATAAGTGAGTACACCCCACAGCGAACATGTCCAAATTGTGCCCAAATGTGTCGTTGTCCCTCCCTGGTGTCATGTGTCAAGGTCCCAGGTGTAAATGCGGAGCAGGGCTGTTAAATTTGGTGTTTTGGGTACAATTCTCTCATACTGGCCACTGGATATTCAACATGGCACCTCATGGCAAAGAACTCTCTGAGGATGTGAGAAATATAATTGTTGCTCTCCACAAAGATGGCCTGGGCTATAAGAAGATTGCTAACACCCTGACACTGAGCTACAGCATGGTGGCCAAGGTCATACAGCGGTTTTCCAGGACAGGTTCCACTCGGAACAGGCTTCGCCAGGGTCGACCAAAGAAGTTGAGTCCACGTGTTCGACGTCATATCCAGAGGTTGGCTTTAAAAAATAGACACATGAGTGCTGCCAGCATTGCTGCAGAGGTTGAAGACGTGGGAGGTCAGCCTGTCAGTGCTCAGACCATACGCCGCACACTGCATCAACTCGGTCTGCATGGTCGTCATCCCAGAAGGAAGCTGACGCACAAGAAAGCCCGCAAACAGTTTGCTGAAGACAAGCAGTCCAAGAACATGGATTACTGGAATGCCCTGTGGTCTGACGAGACCAAGATAAACTTGTTTGGCTCAGATGGTGTCCAGCATGTGTGGCGGCGCCCTGGTGAGAAGTACCAAGACAACTGTATCTTGCCTACAGTCAAGCATGGTGGTGGTAGCATCATGGTCTTGGGCTGCATGAGTGTTGCTGGCACTGGGGAGCTGCAGTTCATTGAGGGAAACATGAATTCCAACATGTACTGTGACATTCTGAAACAGAGCATGATCCCCTCCCTTCGAAAACTGGGCTGAAACTGAGTTTTCCAACAGGATAACGACCCCAAACACAACCTCCAAGATGACAACTGCCTTGCTGAGGAAGCTGAAGGTAAAGGTGATGGACTAAACCCAATTGAGCACCTGTGGCGCATCCTCAAGTGGAAGTTGGAGGAGTTCAAGGTGTCTAACATCCACCAGCTCCGTGATGTCATCATGGAGGAGTGGAAGAGGATTCCAGTAGCAACCTGTGCAGCTCTGGTGAATTCCATGCCCAGGAGGGTTAAGGCAGTGCTGGATAATAATGGTGGTCACACAAAATATTAACACTTTGGGCACAATTTGGACATGTTCACTGTGGGGTGTACTCACTTATGTTGCCAGCCATTTAGACATTAATGGCTGTGTGTTGAGTTATTTTCAGAAGACAGTAAATCTACACTGCTATACAAGTTGTACACTGACTACTCTAAGTTATATCCAAGTTTCATGTCTATAGTGTTGTCCCATGAAAAGATATAATAAAATATTTGCAGAAATGTGAGGGGTGTACTCACTTTTGTGATACACTGTACATACATACATTCATACATAAACTCACACACACACATACAGTGGTGTTCAAAAAAATAGCAGTCCAACACCATTAACCTGATAAATCACTGATAAATGCTATTTCTACATAGCAAATAATTTACTTGAAAGTGTAGTAGAGTAATGAAAACAAAACAAACCCAACAATTAGGACATGCATTGCCGCTCATTCTGAGTAATCGAAGCATTGATTGAAACCGGGTTGTTCAAAATAATAGCAGTGAGGAGTTCAATTGGTAAAGTCATTCATTCTGCAGAAGAACGGGTGTCAGTTTTGGCCCTTATTTATTGTGGGAGGGTGGCAAATGTTGCACAGGTTGGTCATACACATTTCCTTCTGAAATACTGGGTAAAATGGGTTGTTCCAGACATTGTTCTAATGAACAGCATACTTTGATTAAAAAGTTGATTGTAGAGGGGAAAAAACATACAGAGAAGTGCAGCAAATGATAGGCTGCTTAGCTAAAATGATCTCAAATGCCTTGAAGTGACAACCAAAACTTGAAAGACGCAGAAGGAAGCGTGGAACTACTGTTCGAAAGGATCGAAGAATAGCCAAAATGGCAAATACTCAGCCAATGATCACCTCCAGAAAGATCAAGGAACATCTGAAGTTACCAGTGAGTACAGAAGATGATTAAGTGAAGCCAATTTACCAGCAAGAACTCCTTGCAAAGTCCCGTTGTTAAGAAAAAGACACGTCCTGAATGGGGTAAAATTTGCCAAGGAACACATTGACTGGTCTAAAGAGAAATGGCTCAACATTTTGTGGACTGGTGGAAGCAAAATTGTTCTTTTTGGGTCTAGTGGCCGTAGACAGTATGTCAGACGACCCTCGAGCACTGAATTCAAGCCAAAGTTCACTGTGAAGACAGTAAAGCATGGTGGTACAAAATGATGATATGGGGATGTTTATCATACCGTGGTGTTACGCCTATTTATGGCATACGAGGGATCATGGATCAGTTTAAATATATCAGAATACTTCAGGAGATCATGTTGCCCTATGTTGAAGAAAGAAATGTCATTTAAATGGGTGTTTCAACATGACAATGACCCAAAACATCTTGGTTACAGACAAACAAGACTGAGGTAATAGAGTGGCCAGCCCAATCCCCTGACTTCAATCCCATAGAGAACTTGTGGGCTGAAATCTGAAACATGTTTTTTTTAGGCAAAACCCAAAAATGCAGAAGAACTGTGGAATGTCGTCTAATCATCCTGGACTGGAATACCTGTTCAAAGGTGCCAGAGGTTGGTCGACTCCATGCAACACAGATCTCGGAAACAATTGTTCTGCCACTAAATATTAGTTCAGTAATTTGAGTAAAGTAAAGTAAAGTGAAACCTCAAACATTTTTCTCAGTTTATAGATAAATTTTTTGAGTTTTTAAAGAAAAATGCTGGCACTGCTATTTTTTTTGAACAGCCTAATATTCATTTTTCTTAACTTTCTGTAAATGATTAACACAAACTTGCAAAATTTTGTTAATGTTTTGATTTAGAATTAAAAGTGTAGTATTTTCAGTGCATTTGCATTTATGGCAATAAAAGTTATTATATTGATTTTGTGCTTTATTTGCTTTTTTAAAATAACTGAATCAACTGAATATTTGGATCTACGTGGATATAAGTACTCAAATACAAAATAACAATTATCTGAACTTAACACCTATATTTATTGAAATATAAATATATATATATATATATATATATATATACAGTATATATATAAATAAATATATATATATATATATATATATATATACAGTATATATACATATACAGTATATATACTGTGTATATATATATATATATATATATATATATATATATACAGTATATACTGTATATATATAGATATATATATATATTTATTTATTTATATTTCAATAAATATAGGTGTTAAGTTCAGATAATTGTTATTTTGTATTTGAGTACTTATACTCACGTAGATCCAAATATTCAGTTGCCTAAAGTTGACTCAAATGTCGCTCTTGTGTATCATTGTGTGATACTAGTAATCAAAGACTAGTAACCAAAAGGTTGCTGGTTTAAGCCCCACCACTGCCAGGTTCTCACTGTTGGTCCCTTGAGCAAAGCCCTTAGCTTTAAATTGCTTAGACTATATACTGTCACAGTACTGTAAGTCGCTTTGGATATAAATGGTGTGTTGGTGCAGTGGCTCTGGACCACTCGGATGATTGGAGTGGTTTCTTTTCTCAGCTCACTTTTGTCCACCTTCTGCACTGCACCATTTTAACCACACAGACTGAGAGTCATTTTAATAATGAGTCTTAATAGAAAGTTGAAGAGATGTGGAGATGATTACAGAGTCAATGTAGAGGGGCAAAGGAAAAGAAAAAGGCCAAAATATCAGCATATCTCTTTCCTTATGCAATATTCATCGTCATCTGAGACTGCAGCAGGTTCGAGCTGTGTTAGATCAAAAGTAGTTTTATTCAGTAGGAGAGGAAAATGTATGAGTGAATGTGTGTTGTGTGTGTGGTGGTTGGGTATCGCACTGTCTTTTTGACTAGATTTCATTTCTGGATTATACTCTAAGAGGACTCTCTGTTCATTATGTTCTGTCTCGTGAAGAAAATTATATTTGTTTTGCTTTATTAAGATTGCCATCAGCGCTGAATCCAGGTTTTATGTGTGTTCATTGTGTGAGAAAAATGTTAATTTACACTAGAAGTATTAAAACATAATCAGTTATTATTTAGAATGTGTAGATGTGCTTATGGCATGAGTTCCAGTAGTCATATTCCAAAATTCTAAAAATATTGTTACAATGAAATGTTACTGGAAAGTGGTGGACGTGACAAGAAGTGTGTCAGTTGCATTTGTCACACATCGATCAGCCATAACATTAAAACCACCTCCTTGTTTCTACTCTCACTGTCCACTGCTCCACTTACCATATAGAAGCACTTTGTAGTTCTACAATTACTTAGCCCCCTTTCATGCTGTTCTTCAATGGTCAGGACTCTCCCAGAACCACTACAGAGTAGGTATTATTTAGGTGGTGGATCATTCTCAGCACTGCAGTGACAATGACATGGTGGTGGTGTGTTAGTGTGTGTTGTGCTGGTATGAGTGGATCAGACACAGGAGCACTGCTGGAGTCATGCAAGCATACTGTATATACACACACACACTCCTACACAAACAAACTTACATGCACATACACACACACACTAACAAGCGCACACACACATACATACATAAACTCACACACACTTGTACATACACATACACTAACACACACAAAAACTCACACCCATACACATATTAGCACATGCACACACACATACAAACACACTCATACACAAAAAACTTACATGCACATACACAAACACTAACATATGAACACTCACGAACACACACACACACTTACATACATAAACTCACACTCACTTACACATACATACAGGTGCTGGTCATAAAATTAGAATATCATGAAAAAGTTGATTTATTTCAGTAATTCCATTCAAAAAGTGAAACTTGTATATTATATTCATTCATTACACACAGACTGATATATTTCAAATGTTTATTTTTTTTAATGTTGATGATTATAACTGACAACTAATGAAAACCCCAAATTCAGTATCTCAGAAAATTAGAATATTGTGACAAGGTACAATATTGAAGACACCTGGTGCCACACTCTAATCAGCTACTTAACTCAAAACACCTGCAAAGGCCTTTAAATGGTCTCTCAGTCTAGTTCTGTAGGCTACACAATCATGAGGAAGACTGCTGACTTGACAGTTGTCCAAAAGACGACCATTGACACCTTGCACAAGGAGGGCAAGACACAAAAGGTCATTGCTAAAGAGGCTGGCTGTTCACAGAGCTCTGTGTCCAAGCACATTAATAGAGAGGCGAAGGGAAGGAAAAGATGTGGTAGAAAAAAGTGTACAAGCAATAGGGATAACCGCACCCTGGAGAGGATTGTGAAACAAAACCCATTCAAAAATGTGGGGGAGATTCACAAAGAGTGGACTGCAGCTGGAGTCAGTGCTTCAAGAACCACCACGCACAGACGTATGCAAGACATGGATTTCAGCTGTCGCATTCCTTGTGTCAAGCCACTCTTGAACAAGAGACAGCATCAGAAGCGTCTCGCCTGGGCTAAAGACAAAAAGGCTGCTGAGTGGTCCAAAGTTATGTTCTCTGATGAAAGTAAATTTTGCATTACCTTTGGAAATCAAGGTCCCAGAGTCTGGAGGAAGAGAGGAGAGGCACAGAATCCACGTTGCTTGAGGTCCAGTGTAAAGTTTCCACAGTCAGTGATGGTTTGGAGTGCCATGTCATCTGCTGGTGTTGGTCCACTGTGTTTTGTGAGGTCCAAGGTCAACGCAGCCGTCTACCAGGAAGTTTTAGAGCACTTCATGCTTCCTGCTGCTGACCAACTTTATGGAGATGCAGATTTCATTTTCCAACAGGACTTGGCACCTGCACACAGTGCCAAAGCTACCAGTACCTGGTTTAACGACCATGGTATCCCTGTTCTTAATTGGCCAGCAAACTCGCCTGACCTTAACCCCATAGAAAATCTATGGGGTATCGTGAAGAAGAAGATGCGATACGCCAGACCCAACAATTCAGAAGAGCTGAAGGCCACTATCAGAGCAACCTGGGCTCTCATAACACCTGAGCAGTGCCACAGACTGATGGACTCCATGCCACGCCGCATTGCTGCAGTAATCCAGGCAAAAGGAGCCCCAACTAAGTATTGAGTGCTGTACATGCTCATACTTTTCATCTTCATACTTTTCAGTTGGCCAACATTTCTAAAAATCCTTTTTTTGTATTGGTCTTAAGTAATATTCTAATTTTCTGAGATACTGAATTTGGGGTTTTCATTAGTTGTCAGTTATAATCATCAACATTAAAATAAACTAGAGATGTGCATTTCCTGCAGAAAATGCGAGTGTGATTGCCGTGTGCCGATCGAGCAGGCACGCGTATCCCAATGCTCTATCCAACTCGGAGAGTCATCAGTGGGCTTTACGATTTAGAATTGGAACGGCGTTGATATCTCGAACTTTCAAAAAATGAATGGAAGTGAATAAAGCCAAAAAACGGGCGTGGCAGGTGGGCATGGGTTCGAGTCCCCATGCTGTACCCATGTAGGGGTGTCATCAGTGGGCTTTACGATTTAGAGTTGGAACGGCGTTGATATCTCCAACTTCCAAAAAATGAATGGAAGTGAATAAGACCAAAAACCGGGCGTGGCAGGTGGGCATGGGTTCGAATCCCCATGCTGTACCCAAGTAGGGGTAACATCAGTGGGCTTTACGATTTAGAGTTGGAACGGCGTCGATATCTCAAACTTTCAAAAAATGAATGGAAGTGAATTCAGCGGAAAAACGGGCGTGGCAGGTGGGCGTGGGTTCGAATCCCCATGCTGTAGCTGAGTCGGGGTGTCATCAGTGGGATTTATGATTTAAAGTTGGAACGGCGTTGATATCTCAAAATTTCAAAAAATGAATGGAAGTGAATGGAACCAAAAACCGGGCGTGGCAGGTGGGCGTGGGTTCAAATCCCCCCGCTGTACCCAAGTCGGGGTAACATCAGTGAGCTTTATGATATAGAGTTGGAACGGCGTTGATATCTCAAACTTTCAAAAATTAAATGGAAGTGAATGGGACCAAAAAATGGGCGTGGCAGGTGGCCGTTGGTTCGAATCCCCATGCTGTACCCAAGTCGGGGTAACATCAGTGGGCTTTATGATATAGAGTTGGAACGACGTTGATATCTTGAACTTTCAAAAAATGAATGGAAGTGAATGGGAATGAAAACCGGGCGTGGGTTCAAATCCCCATGCTGTACCTGAGTCGGGGTAACATCAGTGGGCTTTACGATTTAGAGTTGGAACGGCGTTGATATCTCGAACTTTCAAAAAATTAATGGAAGTGAATGGGAATGAAAACCGGGCGTGGCAGGTGGGTGTGGGTTCGAATCCCCATGCTGTACCCAAGTCGGGATAACATTAGTGGGCTTTACAGTTCAGAGTTGAAACGGCGTTGATATCTCGGACTTTCAAAAAATGAATTGAAGTGAATGGAGCCAAAAAACGGGCGTGGCAGGTGGGTGTGGGTTCGAATCCCCATGCTGTACCCACGTCGGGGTTACATCAGTGGGCTTTACGATTTAGAGTTGGAATGGCGTTAATATCTTAAAATTTCAAAAAATGAATGGAAGTGAATGGAACCAAAAACCGGGCGTGGCAGGTGGGCGTGGGTTCGAATCCCCATGCTGTATCTGAGTCGGGGTTACATCAGTGAGCTTTACGATTTAGAGTTGGAACGGCGTCAATATCTCAAACTTCCAAAAAATGAATGGAAGTGAATGGAGCCGAAAAACGGGCGTGGCAGTTGGGCTTGCGTTAGAATCCTCATGCTGTATCTGAGTCGGGGTTACATCAGTGGGCTTTACGATTTAGAGTTGGAACGGTGTTGATATAAATTTCGAAACTTTCAAAAAATGAATGGAAGTGAATGGAGCCGAAAAACGGGCGTGACAGGTGGACGTGGGTTCGAATCCCCATGCTGTATCTGAGTCGGGGTTACATCAGTGAGCTTTACGATTTAGAGTTGGAATGGCGTTAATATCTTAAAATTTCAAAAAATGAATGGAAGTGAATGGAACCAAAAACCGGGCGTGGCAGGTGGGCGTGGGTTCGAATCCCCATGCTGTATCTGAGTCGGGGTTACATCAGTGGGCTTTACGATTTAGAGTTGGAACGGCGCTGATATCTCAAACTTTCAAAAAATGAATGGAAGTGAATGGGGCAAAAAAAATGGGCGTGGCTGGTGGGCGTGGGTTCGAATCCCCATGCTGTATCTGAGTCTGGGTTACATCAGTGGGCTTTACGATTTAGAGTTGGAACGGCGTCGATATCTCAAACTTTCAAAAAAAGAAAGGAAGTGAATGGGGCAAAAAAATGGGCGTGGCTGGTGGGCGTGGGTTCGAATCCCCATGCTGTACTGGGTCGGGGTAACATCAGTGGGCTTTACGATTTAGAGTTGGAACGGCGTAGATATCTCAAACTTTCAAAAAATGAATGGAAGTGAATGGAGCCGAAAACCGGGCGTGGCAGGTGGGTGTGGGTTCGAATCCCCATGCTGTATCTGAGTCGGGGTTACATCAGTGGGCTTTACGATTTAGAGTTGGAACGGCGTTGATATCTTGAACTTTCAAAAAATGAATGGAAGTGAATGGGACTCTTATAGGTTAAATAAAGGTTGTAGAAGTAACCATTAAATAACCATTCAACAAAAATGAATGGTCCAAAAATCGGTATAAAAGCGGGCGTGGCGGGTGAACGGGCGGGCGGATCAAAAAGCTTTTTTCAAGATGTGACGGCAATAACGGGCCGGACGATTTAGAGTTGGAACGGCGTCGATATCTCGAAAATTGTAGAAAAAAAAGCCAGAAAGATTGGCTTAAACCGGTAAAAAACGGGCGTGGCGGGCAAACGGGCGAGCAGATCAAAGAGCTTTCTTCAAGAAGTGACGTCAATAACGGGCCGGACGATTTAGAGTTGGAACGGCGTCGATATCTCAAAATTTTTCGAAAACGAATGGAAGTCAATGGGACCAAAAAACGCTACAAAAGCGGGCGTGGCGGGCGAACGGGCGGGCGGATCAAAAAGCTGTATACAAGCGCTCTATTCCCGTATGGGCCGGACGATTTGGCGCTGGAACGGGGTCGATATCTCGAAAACTGTGGGAGAAGAAGCGGAGACAAAAAACGGGTGGAATAATAATAATAATATGACTTTCGGATAACAATAGTATGATTGCCTTTAGGCAATCACACTAATAAACATTTGAAACAATCAGTTTGTGTGTAATGAATTAATATAATATACAAGTTTCACTTTTTGAATGGAATTACTGAAATAAATCAACTTTTTCATGATATTCTAAGCACCATTTTATGACCAGCACCTGTACATACACTAACACACAAAAACTCACTCACACCCACACAAGCACTTGCACATGCACAGACACACTTGTACATGCACACTCTTGTTCCCTGGCTAAATGACAATAAAACCTCTCTTGAACTCTTTAATGTCCTCCAATCCCAGTTCTAGCTGATTTAGACCAGTTCTTACGTATCAGCTAAGAAATCCCTGCAAACAGAAAAATCTTTCACTGCCCTACAAGGTCAATGATGGGAGTATAAAAGATTATTTTCTTCCTGTCGTATCACACTCTCCGAGTTTCTGTGCAATCCCTCTCTGCAGATGACAATAAAACTCTTTTCTACTTATAATCCAGTCTCTGAGGTATTTCATTAAGGGTTCTTCCACCACATTATATGCTTACTGGTTTTGAATATCCACTAGCAGATTGCTTCTGATCTTTAATCCCTCTCGTGGTTCTGTTGGTCATTCTGGAAATCTGGATAAAAGCGACTACTCGGTGTAAACAGAGAGTGTTTCTATTTGATCCTGAACATCTATTGAAGTCAATTCCTGAAGGCGTCCTCTGACATTAAACATTCTTCCTCTTTGTGCAGCTGTAATTAACAGCTTGTCTTTGCTCAGAATGCTTCAGTTTAAACAGACACAGAACCAAGGGACACCCATAATGGGGATCATGCAGTCTTGTGATCACGTCACTATGCTGTCAACGCCTTGTGATAGTTAGCTGCACAGATGGGTCAACTTTCTCCAATCCCTTCTGTCTTGTGTGGCTTGTATCCTCGTCTTCTTAGTCCTTACACAAGTGGTAGACTAGTGGGTAGAGCTTTGGACTATCAATCAAAAGATTGCTGGTTCAAATCCAGGCTTTGCCATGCAGCCACTGTTGGGCCCTTGAGCAAGGCCCTTAACCCTGTCTGCTTCAGGGGCGCCGTACAGTGGCTGACCCTACGCTCTGACCCCAGCCTCCTAAACAAGCTGAGATATGCAGAAAAAGAATTTCATTGTATCTGTATATGTATATATTACAAATAAAGACATTCTATAACACTATCTTCAGTGTTGTCATGTGGATGCCTCATCACACGCCCAAAGTTACATAACTTGCAGGACTTAATGTGGTTCAGTATCTCCTTTTCCAGTGGTGATCATCTTCCTCCATGAGATTTTCAGCAGTTTTCTGAAAGCTCCTTTTTTGTTCTGGTCTTCAGGTAGCTCCTCTTCTGTTCTGGTCATCTCATAAACTTGCTCAGTGATGATCATCTTTCTCCGTTAAATTTTCAGCAGTTTTCTTAAAGCTTTTTTTTTCTATTCTGGCCTTCATGTAGGTCATTTTCTGTTTTGGCTGTCTCATACACATGGTCAGTGGTGATCATCTTCCTCCATGAGATTTTCAGCAGTTTTCTGAAAGCTCCTTTTTTGTTCTGGTCTTCAGGTAGCTCCTCTTCTTTTCTGGTCGTCTCATAAACTTGCTCAGTGATGATCATCTTTCTCCGTTTAATTTTTAGCAGTTTTCTTAAAGCTTTTTTTCTGTTCTGGCCTTCATGTAGCTCCTTTTCTATTCTGGCTGCCTTATAAACTTGCTCAGTGGTCATTATTTACATTTTCAGCATTTAGCAGACGCTTTCATCCAAAGCGACTTACATTTTTATAATTTAATACAATTTAAGCAATTGAGGGTTGAGAGCCTTGTTCAGGGGCCCAACAGAGGCAACTTGGCGGTGATGGGGCTTAAACCAGCAGCCTTCTGATTACTAGACAAGTACATTTACCACTGCCCAATGATGAGCTATCATTTTCCATTAGATTTTCAGCAGTTTTCTGAACGCTCCTTTTCTGTTCTGGCCTTTACATCAACATGCTCAGTGGTGACCATCTTCCTTTATGAGATTTTCAGCAGTTTTCTAAACGCTCCTTTTCTGTTCTGACCATCTCATAAACATGCTCAGTGGTCATCATCTTCCTCCATGAGATTTTTAGCAGTTTCCTGAAAGTTTTTTTGTCTATTCTGGCCATCTCATAAACTTGCTCAGTGATTATCATCTTCCTCCATGGGATTTTCAGCAGTTTTTTGATGCACTTGTTTTCAAAAGTCTGAATATGTCTTTATTCCTCTTTGTTCAGCGTCCAGTGTCAGTTGTTGAACATCTTTTACGTGAAATTCAGCTCAAGATTAGCAGCCAAACCTTGTGCTTCAAAGAATCAACAGTGCATATACACCGATCAGCCATAACATTAAAACCACCTCCTTGTTTCTACACACACTGTCCATTTTATCAGCTCCACTTACCATATAGAAGCACTTTGTAGTTCTACAATTACTGACTGTAGTCCATCTGTTTCTCTATATACTTTTTAGTCTGCTTTCACCCTGTTCTTCAATGGTCAGGACCACCACAGAGCAGGTATTATTTAGGTGATGTGGTGGTCTGTTAGTGTGTGTTGTGCTGGTATGAGTGAATCAGCAGTGCAACACACCACCACCATGTCAGTGGCACTGCAGTGCTGAGAATGACCCACCACCCAAATAATACCTGCTCTGTAGTGGTCTGAAGAGTCCCGACTATTGAAGAACAGCATGAAAGGGGGCTAACAAAGCATGCAGAGAAACAGATGGACTACAGTCAGTAATTGAAGAACTTCAAAGTGCTTCTACATGGTAAGTGGAGTGGTGTATTTAAATGTTCATGCTTTGTCCAGCTTGTTTTCTGCACTGCAGTGGTCAATTCCTGTTTCTGGGATTTGTATTGTGGTAATATCATGGATATATGGATTTTATTTTATTTTTTTTATTTCCAAATTATTATATTTACATTTTCAGCATTTAGCAGACGCTTTTATCCAAAGCGACTTACACAATCAGCAATTGAGGGTTAAAGGCCTTGCTCAGGGACCCAACAGTGGCAACTTGGTGGTGGCGGGGCTTGAACCGGCAACCTTCTGTTTACTAGTCCAGTACCTTAACCACTGAGTTATCACTGGCTTCCATTATATCCCATTATAATGTTGTTGGCATCTCCCTTCGCAATATTATTATAATGTTTTATTATTTTTAATATGATTTAGCTCAGAATTGAATACAATTGCAAATAAAACTGGAGCATTACCCCTACCTGTAATATTATTACCTGTAATAAGTGGAGCATGTAAAAAAAACATGCAATATGTGTGGACTGGCTACTTAAAATTGCCCTGGTTATCATAAGACTTTATTAATCCCTAATGGAAAATTACAGAACATGTAACAGAACATGGCTTCTGCTGCGCTGCACCCGGTGGACCCACCACCATCCTGACCAGGCAACAACAGTGAATGGGCATGATGGGAATTATCTGCCTAGAAATATCACCTACATTGTTTTTTTTTACTTGACGGGATGTTTGCTGGTGAATGTGAAATTTACACTAGGAAAATGCAATTTCAGTCTCCACAATGTGTCATATAAAACGTAATAGCTTCTTTGTATCACAGACTGGGATTTTCTCAGCTGTAGAGCAGTGTCGACAGAATTATAAAGAAAAAAATAGTGTTTTTATGTTAACGGTAGATCGATTTGTGCTTGGCTCTATTGGTAAAGGCTTAAATTACAGGGAAAATCTAATGTAGGCTGTTTGTTATGTGTAGAATTGCTTTATACAGGTTTTACCTTTCGATCTCGAATACACTATATGGACAAAAGTATTGGGACACCCCTTCTTATTTTTGAATTAATGTGTTTCCGCCACAACAATTGAGATCATTGACAAGCTCCTCCTGTGTAATTCTGGGCTGACCTCACCTTTTTCAGAATCATTCTTACCCCACCAGGTGAGATCTTGCATGGAGCTCCAGAGCGAGGGTGATTGACTGTGATCTTGTATTTCTTTCATTTTCGAATTATCGCACCAACAGTGGTCTCTTTCTCACCAAGCGTCTTGCTGATGGTCTTGTAGCCCATTCCAGCCTTGTGCAGGTCTACAATCTTGTCCCTGACGTCCCTTGATAGCTCTTTGGTCTTGCCCATGGTGGTCGAGAGATTTGAACGGAAGAAACTGATTCTGTGACAGGTGTCTTTTTTATACAGGGACAGGACTAATTTGTGTGCCTCATGGGCACATAACCAGTCTGTGGGGGTCAGAATTCTTGCTGGTTGGTAGGGGATCAAATACTTATTTCCCTTAATTAAATACAAATTAATTTATAACCTTTATTTGATGTTTTTTTTCTGAATTTTTTGTTGATATTCTGTCTCTCTCTGTTAAAATAAACCTTCCATAAAAATTATAGACTGTTCAAGTCTTTGTAAGGGGGTAAACTTACAAAATCAGCAGGGGATCAAATACTTATTTTCCCCACTGTATATAAAGCCTTTAAATCACCTTAACAATGGAGCTGACCTTATACCTAAAGAAAAACAAGGTCTTTACAACATAAGAATTTATATTCCTTCCCTCTTTACATGATTGTGCCAAATCATCATTACAATCACCTGTTACAATCACCTTTAGTTTTTATACCTCATTACTAGGCCTAAATTGTCCCGTCCCAACTTTTTTGGAATGTGTTGTAGGCCTGATATGCATTTATATGTATAATAACAGTTGAAAGGAAGTTGACCAGACAAAACATGAAATATCTCAGGTTCATATCTGCAATGGAATAAGAGTCACTGCATCTTTGTAATGCATTTTTTATGCTGTCCCAACTTTTTTTTCTGATTTGGGTAGTACATTTAAGTCATAGATATATCCCAATAACTTATAACCACAGAATTTTGGAGGAATTAATTGGGCATGTTGTGCGAATTAAAAATAACCTTTAAAGACTGACACAGACAACTGGAGTAATAGTAAAAGCAAAAAAATCTATTTATTACTCAGCTGAGGACTCTCATCATATAAACACTCGCACAGCTTTACAGAAGAGAAGGGTGGATACCGTCCGCCCTATTGCAGTATTTATACCCCGCTTTACTGCCCCTTCAGGCTAACTCTGCTCAGCAACCCAGCTCAAGGCCGACTTTCCACATCAAACATTTTACAAGAATGGTCAGTTTGATAGGAACATGGCTGTGTATGTGTGGGTGTGTGTCAAGGTCAGTATCAGTTCTTGGAATTCTGAAACCTTCCAAAGGTCTCTACTCTACCTCTGCTAATTGTACTAAGAAAGCAGAAACTTATGAGTTTAATGCAAATAACTAATAAAATATAAAAATTTCCAATCACAGGCACAAATTCCCATACACAGACATACTTCAAAGTCTTGTGAGACTTTCTCAAAAGAGCGGATGTCATTCTAGCTGTAAAGGTCACATATAGGTCGCTGTATTTGAATACCATTTGTTTTTTAAATGTCCAACAAACACATTTTGGGTGACTTTTTGCGCTTTTAAGCTGCATCAGATGCAGATCTTTGCTCGACCCATCTGACAGGTCCAAAGATGTGAACCTCATGCATAATGATAAGTCTTTGATAGAGGGCAGCGGTGGTTTCCAAACCAAACCTCCAGCATGAATTTTTAACATCAGCGATCCGAACCGCTTTAACAGTCTCTGTCAGTGAGATGTGTTTTGCTAATACAAAGCCTGAGGTTTCTCACCTTATGCAGCATTACACCAACTGATCTTCTGAATATTTATTACACCCACATGATTCTTCCAAAATATTTAAAATAACAAAAACAGCCACTTCACCAAGTCTCAGACAGCAAAGACCAAGAGTCTGTCTGAAAACCTAGTGCTTCCCACTGTCTACCTAGGCAGCTGCCTCAGTAGAAATGATTCTAACTGCAGATTATTGAGACACTCCGTCCACATCGCAGTTTTAGCTTACTAAGCTAACATAGTTAGCCTCAGGCCTTTCAAACCAATGGTTTGAGGCGACACAACCCGCTAACATCCCAGCTAACATCTCTCTCAGTGTACCAAAAACTGTCACTGACAAGCCAAAAATATAAAATAAATGACACTTAAGTCTCTCACTCACTTTCTATGCTGCTTATCCCAATCAGGGTCGTGAGGGGTGATGGAGCCTATCTCAGCTCTATAGGCTCAAGGTCACCTTGACACACACACACACACACACCCACACACACACACATCTAAAAGCAATTTTACATTTAGATTTTCTGCATTTATCAGACGCTTTTATATAAAGCGACTTACAGTACTGTGACAGTATATTGTTTACGCAATTGAGGGTTAAGGGCCTTGCTTAAGGGCTCAACAGAGGCAACCTGGAAGCAGTGGGCCTTGAACCAGCAACTTCTTCACATCTTCGTTGCCGCCTAAAATCACATTGATTTGATTAATTGAAGCTAACTGTGTACAGTATTTTACTGAACTTAGTACAATATGTGCAAGTGTACATGGAAGAGTGGGTGCCACACAGAAACATGGACCTTAGTGGCCTGGGTTTGAACTTTGCCTTTGGTCCAGTGTCTGCAGGTAGTGCTGGACCCACTATGACCTTGACCTGGATGAAGCAATGAGTCAAAATGTGTGAAAGTAAAAGCATTTGCTTAAGAGTATGTGGATGCCCCTTTTATTTGTTAACTTTAGGTGTTGCTAGCAAGTGTATACATACTGATATTAAATATATTATATGCTTCCAAATGTATAGCAACAGTTTGGGGAAAGACCCTTCCTTTTCCAGCCTTATCGTGCCCCTGTACAGGTCTGTAAAAACATAGAAGATATTTTAGTGGCCTGCACAGAGCCTTGACCTCAACCCTAATTGAATACCTTTAAGTTGAGTTAGGCGGTTGATTGATCCACTGAATGGGCACAAATTCATGCAGACACAGTCCAAAATCCTGTAAAAAGTATTTTCACAAAAAAGGTAGCAGCTCTGTATTAACTCTGTATTAACTATCAACAAGCTGATGTTGATGTGAAATATTTGGTGAAAAAAAATTTCATTTAATTCCCAGCATGCATTGCTCTAGGATTCTATTATTATCATTCAAGCTTGGATAATGTGTGATAATGTATTATGTATCATGTTTGTAAGATTAGCAGGTCATTAAATAATAGGGTGCACTTTTGCCTCTAGGGGGCACTGTCACACCTGCATTCTTTATTTTCGTCTCTTAGTATTATTTTTCTTTTCATGTGATCTCTCTCTCTCTCTCTCTCTCGCTCTCTCTCTTCTGTGTCTTCCACATTCCACCTCCACAGTACTACAAGACAAAGTAAGTGCCCCCCCCCAATACTTTATGATATATATATATATTATAATATAATAATTATTATTATACCAATAATTTCCTTCGGGATAAATAAAGTATCTATCTATCTATTGTATCTATTTATCATCTATTATTATTATTATTATTATTATTATTATTATTATTATTATTAATAAGTATTATTATTATTATTATTGTTATTAATAATTGTTATTAATTGTTTTATAATAATAAAAAATAATAATTACTATAATAATAATAATAATAATAATAATAGTAAAGATCCCCTCTAAAGATCAACCATCAAAACATTCAGTTCCTTTGTGGTTTGACTTATGAGAGAGCACTTTTCCAGCCAAATATTGAAGACGAAAAAAGCTCTTTTTATTTTATATTCACTCTTCTTCAGTTCCACTGCTTCTTCAAATAGCCTCTTCACCTTTAGCGATAATGACGGGTACAGCGGCCGTCAGAAGCTGCACCTCCATTCTGAAAGTTATTACATCATGGAAGGGAGTGAATGTGTTTGCTTAAAGGACCATGTTTCCCCGTGTCGGCTTTCAAAGGAGGATTTGATGGGATTTTTGCTTTTGAATTGAAACTATTTCAAGATTTCATGGTTTAATCCTAACAGAGTCTAGCAGAGTCCTGCTCACAAAAATACACCATTTTGAGTGCACTGAACTTCAGTGAATTCATTGACGTAGTACTAGTGGTAAAAGCAAACAGTCGGTTTCTGACTAATTTGTACATTTAAAAAACACGTCAAGGAGAACTAAATTTCTTACGTATATTTATGACTAAAACATATTATAATGTTATAGTTCTCGTTCTAAAACAGTTAATTTTATTTACTAATGTTATAAGACAGCTCATCTGCTAAACAAAATTTATCATTGAGTCACGTTAAGAGTTCTTCTGCATTGCCATTTTGGCCATCAAATGGGGCATGGAGGCACAGACTGCAAATTGTCAGTTTTATTTCACTCCAGGTGGAGGTTTTTCAATATATTACAGTTTCCCTTTTTCACACTTGCCAGCTTCTTTGATCTCTGAAGATGGGATACTCGTCTGCACAGTGCAGTCAGGTCAGTTTCCTAGGAACTCACCCCAGTATCAAGACGTTTTGGGTCTCATGATGGAACCTCCCTGAGAGAGTGGATTACCCCAGAGTTGCCATGATGTCCCATTTCCAAAGCAGACTCTACCCTCTAAAAATCAATCATTAAAACATTCACTTCCTTTGTGGTTTGACTTATGAGAGATGTTGAGTGCGTCCGAAATCGCATACTTACATAGCAGTACGTGACAGCAGGTAGTGTGTCCGAATACGTAGTATTCATTAAACATTACGTGACCCATTACCTGGATTTTTTGAGTATGCAAACACAGCACACTATCCCATAATTCAACTGGATCTTCAAGGCGTTCAAAGCGGAAAGAGGAAAGATTTTTTACAAATGTAAGTGGGACAAAAAATTAAAGATGGGCGCCCAGGAGGCGCAGCAGGATATTCAGCTAGCACACCAACGCCGAGATTCTAAACTCCTCAGTTCGAAAGTCTGTTGTTGCATAGTTAGAAGCATATTGTTTATGCATTGCCTGGCCAAAAAAAAGGTCACCACCTGGATTTAACTAAGCAAATAGGTAAGAGCCTCCCATTGGATAATTACTGCATGGGTGATTATGTTTCAGCTGGCAACAAGTTATTTAACCCTAACTGATGCAGTGAGTAGCTTCTCATTTGTTAAACAACCATGTCGAAAGACACATCCTGTGGTCGTGCAAAATATGTTAATCTGTTTCAGAAAGATCAAATTATTGGCATGCATCAGAGAAAACATCTAAGGAGAAGCTGAAACTACTAAAATCGGGTTAAGAACTGTCCAACGCATTATTAAAAAGTGGAAGGACAGTGGGGAAACATCATCTTCGAGGAAGGAATGTGGTCGGAAAAAAATATTGAATGATTGTGATTGGCGATCACTTAAACGTTTGGTAAAGTCAAATGGTAGAAAAACTCCAGTAGAACTCAGAGATGTTTAATAGTGAAAGTAAGAACATTTCCACACACACAATGCAAAGGGAACTCAAGGGATTGGGACTAGACAGCTGTGTAGCCTTAAGAAAACCACTTGTCAGTGAGGCTAACCGGCAAAAACGGCTTGAATTTGCTAGGGAGCATAAAGATTGGACTCTGGAGCAATGGAAGAAGGTCATGTTGTCTGAGGAGTCCAGATTTACCCTGTTCCAGAGTGATGGGCGCATAAGGGTAAGAAGAGAGGTGGCTGAAGTGATGCACCCATTATGCCTAGTGCCTACCGTACAAGCCTGTGGGGGCAGTGCTATGATCTGGGGTTGCTGCAGTTGGTCAGGTCTAGGTTCAGCAATGTTATGTGCCCAAATAATGAGGTCAGCTGACTACCTGAATATACTGAACGACCAGGTTATTCCATCAACTGATTTTTTCTTCCCTGATGGCACGGGCATATTCCAAGATGACAATGCCAGGATTCATCAGGCTCAAATTGTGAACGAGTGGTTCAGGAAGCATGAGACATCATTTTCACACATGGATTGGCCACCACAGAGTCCAGACCTGAACCCCATTGAGAATCTTTGGGATGTGCTGGAGAAGACTTTGCACAGTGGTCCATATCTCTAGTCATCAATACAAGGTCTTGGGGGAAAATTTATGCAACTCTGGACAGAAATAAATGTTGTGACATTGCAGAAGCTTGTGGAAACGATGCCACAGCGAATGTGTGCCGTAATGAAATCTAAAGGTGGTCCAACAAAATATTAGTGTGTGTGACCTTTTTTTTTGGCCAGGCAGTGTATTTATATAATTTACAACTGTTAGCAATAGGTGTGGCTGAAGCAGGCGTGTCCATATACCTTGGGTATATAGTGCCTGCAAAGTTTTGACTTTTAACTGTAACATCCCACCATGAACCCGGTGTGATTCGATCTCACATCTCAGTAGTGGGCTGTAATTTTCTCAGCTGTATCCTTGAGAGTACTGAGAATACCGATGAGTTAAAGTCTCATTATCTGACAATAATATGAATCTGTAAAGCTAAAAGCCTCAGTTAGTCTCGGGGGTCGATATGGATTACATGTGCTTCCCACAGCTGACTGATATTTATCCCAGAAACGCTGCTGTGCTGTCAAATTGTTCCTGTTGAAAACTTTAATTGATGTGACAGGCTCACCAGTCCGGTAGAAATGAGAGATCGGACAAAAAATTAACCTAATTCTTTCTGGGAGGTTCTACTGACAGTAAACTAGCTGTTTACAAAATTTGGCGACACTTTATTTAAACAGTAGCTACAGTAAATACAGGGTGCATAACTGTGGTGTCGACACAGACAGAGACGAATCAGTAGGAATCATTTTAGCTCTTTTAATTAAAAATGATTCTTTCACTGATGTGAATCAATGGGTGAGAGAGGATGTTTGTTTATTAGGATTTTAACGTCATGTTTTTACACTTTTGTTCACAAGGTTATATCACACACAGTCATGGACAATTTAGTGTCTCCAATTCATCTCACTTGCATGTCTTTGGACTGTGGGAGGAAACCGGAGCACCCGGAGTAAACCCACGCAGACACGGGGAGAACATGCAAACTCCACACAGAAAGGACCCGGACCGACCCACCTGGGGATTGAACTGTGAGGCGACAGTGCTATCCACTGAGCCACCGTGCCGCCCCGAGAGAGGATGCAATATAGCAAACACAGGGCCAAATCCAGCAAACCATCGCACATGTATACAGTAAGTAGTCATGCATGCATTACATTTTCATTTACATTTTATCCAAAGCGACTTACAGTTGTGACAGTATACAGTCTAAGCAATTGAGGGTTAAGGGCCTTGCTCAATGGCCCAACAGTGGCAACCTGGTAGTGGTGAGACTTGAACCGGCAACCTTCTGAATACTGGACCAGTACCTTAACCACTAGGCTACACTGCCGACATTACACATTACACAACCTATACAAAACATTACAGTAACTAGTATACAGTAGTTCAGCACTAATTTAAAGCACCTATTTCACACTAACACCAATTATTAAGCGGGAGGATAACTGCACCCCCAGCTTTCATAATAATAATGATGTTATTTTACATAATGATTTTATTATTATGATTATTATTATTATTATGGCGGGACGGTGCCTTGATGGGCAGCACTAGGTTCGATAGATTAGTAAGTTGCAAAGGTGCTACATAGCTTAGTGAAGTGATGTGAAAATGAGGAGGCAGAAAACCAGATTTATACCCAGCTAAATCTACTTTACTTAGCAGGTCTTTAAATATTACAGGTGTTTACAAAAAAGGTGTACTAATTAGACAACACAAATGTAGAAATTAGAACTTAAAGTCCAACAAAACTCCCACTCGCAAAGTGAACTGTAGACGGTGCCAAATAAAAGAAATAAGCAAAACAGCTAAACTGCCCTAGCCAAGTCTAAGGCCTAAACTAACAAACAAAAAAAATACAAGGGGTGGCACCCACCTCTTACCTAATGGGCTAAACAGAATAATAATAATACCTACATGCATGAATGTATGGCTGCCTTCTTGCCTGTTCACAATGGGGGAAGTGGGTAAGGGAGAAGGAGAAATTTAACACTTTTGTTTGTTTATTAGGATTCTAACGTAATGTTTTACACTTTGGTTACATTCATGACAGTAGTTACTCATTACACAAGGTTCATCAGGAGTCACAAGGTTATATTGAACACAGTCGTGGACAATTTAGTGTCTCCAATTTCCAATAAATGTCCTCAGATGAGGGGCAGCTGGGGCTAATTAACAGAATGGGACCAATCATGAAAAGAGGCGTTGGCTTGCCACTGAAAACAAACTTCCCTCTAACGTGCTCCTGGAGAGATGGGCATGGCAAGTGCACCTGAGTTCCAGGTTCCAAGAGCACAGAAGCTTGAATCATGACAGCCTTGTAGCTGTCTTTACTTAAACAGGTATTTTCAAAGTTTACAGGTAACTTGTTACAGTCGGTCTCCATCTTGTCTTTCCTCATTGTGGACTGCTCCTGCTGCTTTTATACTGGAAGCCCCACCCCAGTCACTCCACCATGCCTCTCATTGGTTGCAGTGGAGAACAGGCTGCAACCAATCAGCAGCCACTTTGGGAATCGGCAGAAAGACAGAAATAGAGAACAACCAAACACAAATACAAGAAAACAGTAAAAAAAATAATAATAATAATGTGTCCCTCAAGCACGTAACAATGATGTTAAAAAGCGAGCTTAGTATGCAGTGCTGAATTATTTTATTAATAACTATTATGATTATGATTTATTATTATTATTATTACTATTATTATTATCATTATTATCAATTGTTATCAATAAATAATATTTTATGTACTAATTGTTTTGTTTTAATTAATAATATTATTATAATTAGCAACACCAACAACAATAATATATATATATACATAATAATTATTGTATTATAACAATAGCATTTATTAGCAATTTAATAGCAATTATTATTATTATTATTATTTTATTTTATTTTTTATTTATTATTATTTTTTTTTTAAATTATCTATTTTTTCCCCACTTTTTTCCACCAATTTTTATCCCTATTCTAGTCATGTCCAATTACCCTGATTGTGTCCTCTATACTGATTCGACCCTTTTGCCACTGACTGAGGACGCCACTCAACTGACTTGCAAGTCTGACTTGAGGGGGCCTCCGGCACGCAGTCAGTACAGCCTGCATTTTTCACCTGCATGAGCCGAGTTCATACACCGAGAGACACTGCGCACGGAGGGTCACACCCCCCTCAATGTTATTCCTCAGCCCTGTGCAGGCGCCCTCAGTCAACCAGCAGGGGCCGCAGTTGTACCAGTTATGAGGACCTATGCTCCGACTCTACCCCTAAGCCCCTGAACAACAGCCAAACATTGTTCATACTGCCGCCCAACCCAGTCGGAAAGGCAGAGCTGAGTTTCGATACGATGTATCTAGAAACCCAACTCTGGTGCGCTAGCGTACTTTACCGCTGCGCCACCTGAGCGGCTATTATTATTATTATTGCTAATTATAATAATATTATTAATTAAAATAAAACCAATTAGTACATATAATATTATTTATTGATAACAATAATAATAATATTTTATATAATAATTATTGTATTTTATATAATAATAATGGTATTATTATATATATAAAAAAAACTCGGACACAAAGGTTGTTTAATATTTTGTTGCAAATATCACAGAGAGGATTTATCATGCAAAACGCAACGTGATGACAGATTGCACATTACAAATTTAGTCATATAAAGCAGATGTTAGAGTTTTTGCTTTGTTTAATCAAAACAGATGAAGCATTCTACACACTTCTATGCAACAGAAGATGACGTGATGACTGCCACATTTAGAACAACACCATACCGGTAGATTTCAATTTCAGCACCACTCTGCAGTTATTTTCAACCGTCCCGCTGACTGTTGCATCTAAAAAATGGAATGATGAGATATTGTCCAGCCGAGAGTGAGAACTGTTTTCTTTTAGTGTGAGTCACTTGTTTACCTGATGAATCTGTGATCTTGGATGAATCTTAGCTTGAATGCAATACTTTTGGAGTTTCGTATGTGCTTTGTGACGTAAATGCTATGTGAAGAGGCAGCAGGTGCTATGACTAATGGGAAAATATTTTTTTTTTTACCTTGGGATTAAGATTTGATTTACGCGATCAGGGCCTGAGTTCACGTGTCAAGAAACAACATCATTAATAATAAGAGTCTATCCAAATCTGTCTGCTGGTCTATCAAAGCAGAACAAATTATCATCACCTAAAAGCCTGTTGGTTTCATTTCAGACTTACAAGACATTCCTGACACATCTGGCTCAATGGAGGCTGATTTCCAGCCAAATACACATCTATTCACACCCAGCTGTTCAATTTGCTTTCCAAGAGCTGAAATTTGGTTAATGAGCAGCTGTTTGCTACCTGCCCACCAGCTGATCAAGTCTAGTAATTTTAGGCCTACAGCTTAATTCAACCCCATTTACTCTAAATTAAACATTTCTGCATTTAAAAGGTGTTCCTAGAGAAGGCATCTTCTGTTTGAGACTGGATACAAACTGCCACTGATTCACATTTGATTGCAGACAGTTGCAATCAGGGCTGCAACACATTCCAAAAAAAGTTGGGACGGGAGCAATTTAGGGCTAGTAATGACGTGAAAAAACTAAATAATGATGTGATTCCAAACAGGTGACGTCAACAGGTGATTGTAATCATGGTTTGGTACAAAAGCAGCATCCAGGAAAGGCTGAGTCTCCGATGAGCAAAGATGACCAGAGGATCTCCAGTTTATCAACAAATGTGTGAGAAAATAATTGAAATGTTTAAAAACAATGAACCTCAAAGAAAAATTGGAAGGGATTTGCATATTTCTCCCTCTACAGTGCATAATATCATTAAACAATTCAAGTAATCAGGAGATATTTCAGTGTGTAAAGGCCAAGAGCGCAAGCTTAAGCTGAACGCCCGTGATCTTCTATCCCTCAGACGGGACTGCATCAAGAACCACCACTCGACAATAGCTGATATAACCACATGGGTGAGGGATTACTTTGGCAAACCTTTGTCAGGCACTACTGTACAATACATAGTTACTTGCACAAATGTCACTTAAAACTTTACTGTGCAAAAAAGAAGCCTATGTTAACCATGTCCAGAAGAAGCGTCGACTTCTCTGGGCTCAGAGGCATCTAGGATGGACCATTACACAGTGGAAACGTGTATTGTGGTCAGATGAATCAGCAGTCCAGGTCTCTTTTGGAAAAAATGGATGCTGTGTGCTCCGGAACAAAGACAAAAAGGACCATCCAGACTGTTATCAGCAACAAGTTCAAAAGCCAGGGTCTGTCATGGTATGGGTCTGTGTCAGTACCAGGGTCTGTCATGGTATGGGGTGTGTCAGTGCCCTTGGTAAAGGTCATTTACAATTCTGTGATAGCAGCATTACTGCAGAAACGTACATTGAGATCTTAGACCATCATATGCTGCCTTTAATAATTTTTTTTTTTTTTTGTGATATTGGCTGATCAGGCGTCCTCCTGGACATAATTGGCGAGAAAGAGGGGTGGCCGGAACAGCCTAGCCATTGGGAGGATCAGTTGTCAGTGCATTCTCATTGCTGGTCCCAAACCTGAATAGAAATAAGAGGGTTGCAACAGGAAGGGAATCCAGCAAACCAGCCACTAGGGAACACAAGCCAGAGTATCTTTTGTGCCGGTCCCAAGCCCGGGTAAATGGTGAGGGTTGTGTCAGGAAGGGCATCCAACGTAAAACACTTTGCCAAAACTAACATGCGAGTTAATCTAAGAGATACCATACCGGATCGGTCGAGGCCCGGCTTAACAACGACCGCCACTGCCGTTGACAAACAGGGTGCCGGTGGAAATTGTGCTACTGTTAGTCGAAGACCGCGAGGAGGGAAACGTGTCAGGAGACAGAAAGAGAGGAGGAAAGTCAAGAGTGTAGAACTGAGGGTGGCAACTCTAAATGTGGGGACAATGACAGCCAAAGGTAGAGAGCTGGCTGACATGATGCAGAGAAGGAAGGTAGATGTTTTATGTGTTCAAGAGACCAAGTGGAAGGGCAGCAAGGCTTACAGCATTGGAGCAGGGTTTAAACTGTTTTACCATGGTGTGGATAGAAAGAGAAATGGAGTAGGGGTGGTCTTGAAAGAGGAGTTAGCAAAGAACGTAGTAGAGGTGAAAAGAGTGTCAGATAGGGTGATGTGTCTGAAGGTAGAGGTAGAAGGTCTGATGTTGAATGTTGTCAGTGGTTATGCTCCACAGGTTGGTTGTGAGAAAGAGGAAAAAGAGAAGTTCTGGAAGGATCTAGATGAAGTGATAGAGAGTATTCCCAAGGAAGAGAGACTGGTGATCGGAGCAGACCTAAGTGGACATGTTGGTGAAGGAAACAGAGGAGATGAGGAAGTGATGGGTAGGTTCGGTGTCAAGGAAAGGAACCAGGAAGGACAGATGGTGGTGGATTTTGCCAAGAGGATGGAAATGGCTGTAGTCAACACTTATTTCCAAAAACGGGAGGAACATAGGATGACATATAAGAGTGGAGGAAGGAGTTCACAAGTAGACTACATTCTGTGTAGAAGAGGAAACCTGATGGAGATTGGGGACTGTAAGGTTGTGGCAGGGGAGAGCATGGCCAAACAGCATCGGATGGTGGTGTGTAGAATGACTGTTGTTGTGAAGAAGAGAAAAAGAGTCAAATCAGAGAAGAAGACCAAATGGTGGAAGCTGAGGAAGGAAGAATGTGGTGAAGAGTTCAGAGAGGAGCTGGTAAAGGCTCTGGGTGGTAAGAAAGAGCTTCCAGATGACTGGGCTATTACAGCAACGGTGATTAGAGAGACAGGTAGGAAGGTACTTGGTGTGGCATCTGGACAGAGAAAAGATGATAAGGAAACCTAGTGGTGGAATAGTGAAGTGCAGGAAGCGATTCAGAGGAAGATGTTAGCCAAGAAGAAATGGGACATTGACAGGACTGACGAAAGTAGACAAGAATATAAGGAGATGAAACGTAAGGCAAAAAGAGAGGTAGCAAAGGCAAAGCAGAAGGCGTATGAGGAGTTGTATGGGAGGTTGGACACTAAAGAAGGCGAGAAGGACTTGTATAGATTGGCCAGACAGAGAAATCAGGCTGGAAAGGATGTGCAGCAGGTTAGACTTGTCAAAGATAGGAATGGTAATGTTCTAACAAGTGAGGAGAGTGTGATAGGAAGATGGAAAGAGTACTTTGAGGAGCTAATGAATGAAGAGAATGAAAGGGAAAGAAGAGTAGAGGTCATAGGAACGGTGGATCAGGAAGTAGGAAAGATCAATGAGAATGAAGTTTGGAAAGCTTTGAAGAGGATGAAGAAAGGGAAGGCAGTTGGACCTGATGACATACCAGTGGAAGTATGGAAATGTCTAGGTGAGATGGCAGTGAGGTTTTTGACTCAATTATTCAATGGCATTGTTGAGAGTGAGAAAATGCCAGAGGAATGGAGGAGAAGTGTGCTGGTGCCCATTTTTAAGAACAAGGGTGATGTACAGAGTTGTAACAACTACAGGTGAATTAAGTTGATGAGCCACACAATGAAGATCTGGGAGAGAGTTGTGGAAGCTAGACTTAGACAAGAGGTAACTATTTGTGAGCAGCAGTATGGTTTCATGCCAAGAAAGAGTACCACAGATGCCATCTTTGCTTTGAGGATGCTGATGGAGAAGTACAGAGAGGGTCAGAAAGAACTTTATTGTGTCTTTGTTGATTTAGAAAAAGTGTATGACAGAGTACCAAGGGAGGAGCTGTGGTGTTGTGTGAGGAAATCTGGAGTAGTGGAGAAGTATGTCAGACTGGTACAGGACATGTATGAGGACAGCAGGACAGTGGTGAGATGTGCTGTAGGAGTGACAGATAGCTTCAAGGTGGAGGTGGGACTACATCAAGGATCGGCTCTGAGCCCCTTCTTGTTTGCTTTGGTGATGGACCGACTAACAGATGAGGTCAGGCAGGAATCCCCATGGACTATGATGTTTGCAGATGATATTGTGATCTGTGGTGAGAACAGGGAACAGGTGGAAGATAACTTGGAGAGGTGGAGATATGCACTTGAAAGAAGAGAAATGAAAGTCAGCCGTAGCAAGACAGAGTACATGTGTGTGAATGGGAGAGAGACAGGTGGAACAGTGAGGCTACAAGGAGCAGAAGTCACAAAGGTGAAGGACTTCAAGTACTTAGGGTCGACTGTCCAGGAAAATGGGGAGTGTGGTAAAGAGGTCAAGAAGAGAGTCCAGGCAGGATGGAGTGGATGGAGAAAAGTTTCAGGAGTGATTTGTGACAAAAGGGTGACAGCAAAGGTCAAAGGAAAAGTTTAAAAGACAGTGGTGAGACCAGCTATGTTGTATGGTTTGGAGACAGTGGCATTGACAAAAAGACAGGAGAAAGAACTGGAAGTGGCAGAACTGAAGATGTTGAGGTTCTCCTTGGGAGTGACAAGGATGGATAAGGTTAGGAATGAGATAATCAGAGGTACAGCACAGATTAAACAACTAGGAGATAAAGTTAGAGAGGCCAGACTGAGATGGTTTGGACATGTCCAAAGGAGGGACAGTGGGTATATTATTGGTGGAAGGATGTTAGACATGCAGCTGCCAGGAAAAAGACAAAGAGGAAGGCCAAAGAGGAGATATATGGATGCAATTAGAGAGGACATGGAAGTAGTTGGGGTGAGGACAGAGGACGTAGTGGACAGAGTGAGATGGAGGAGGATGACTCGCAGTGGTGACCTCTGAAAAGGGAAAAGCCAAAAGAAGAACAAGAAGAAGAAGAGGAAGGGAATCCAGCACTAAAAACAAAAACTACAAAATTAAAAATATAAATAAATAAATAAAGAAAGAAAGAAAGAAAGAAAGAAAGAAAGAAAGAAAGAAAGAAAGAAAGAAAGAAAGAAAGAAAGAAAGAAAGAAAGAAAGAAAGAAAGAAAGAAAGAAAGAAGGAAAAATAAACTACAAAATAAATAAATCAATAAATTAATTACAAATAAAAAGATAAATCAATAAATAAAGTAATTAATTTATTTATTTACTATTCATTCATCTATCCATTTATTTATTACAACAAATGATAAAAAGATCAACAAATAAATAATTTCATTTATTAATGAATTAGAACTAATAGATAAATAAATACATAAACAAGTGAATAAATTCATTAGTGGATGGATGGATGGATTGATTGATTAATTAATTAATTAATAATGCAGACCAGATCTGTTGTGGCAACCTCTGAATCCAGGAGCAGCTGAAAGAAAGGAGAAATCATCTATATATAAGATGTTCTAACGGTTTTAGAAGATTTGTGTATCTATTTGTACAAGAGTCAGTGAATGTTTGCTGAGGGAAGCGCTTCAGTAAGTCACTCTGGATAAGAGTCTGTAAACTCTGTTAATGTAGAAGTAAATATAAATACATACTCCTACCTGTGCTTGCAAAGAGATACCCTCTTGTACACAGTGAGATCTATAAAGAAGTGCCTACAGAGTTTTGTAACCTTTCAGAGATTCAACACCTTTAGAATTAAATATAATTCCTACAACAAAATGTATCACCCAACATTATTGATGGTTTTATGGCTGAATGGAAGTAAATCCCTGCAGTAATGTTTCAAAATCTAGTAAAACACTTTTTCCAGATGAATGGATTTTCAGCATTTAGCAGACGCTTTTATCTAAAGCGACATACAGTACTGTGACTGTATATTGTCTAAGCAATTGAAGGTTAAGGGCCTTGCTCAAGGGCCCAACAGCAGCAACCTGGCAGTGGTGGGGCTTGAACCAGCAACCTTTTGATTACTAGTCCAGTACCTTAACCACTAGGCTACAACATCACTTTGTTACTGCTTTTACTATTTCCACAATATCAGCCTTTTTATCACTTCTTTATTCTTAATGATTGTAAAGACCATTGTTTTAGTCATATCATATTCCCTATCATGATTATTATTTATTTATAATAATATAAGTTTTTTTTGCTCAGTGCTATTACTGCTCATTGTTTTAGAACCCCTGACTAGAAAAAAAGAGCAAAAATACACAAAATAGGAACAGTGGTAGCCTAGTGGGTAGAGATTTTGACTGTCAATCGAAAGGTTGCGAGTTTGAATCCCAGCTCTGCCATGCAGCCACTGGTGGGCCCTTGAGCAAGGCCCTTAAGCCTCTTAGCTCCAGGGGCGCCGTACAATGACTGACCCTGCGCTCTGACCCCAGCTATATATGACAAATAAAGGTATTTGAAAATGACCTCAGAATTTAAGATAAGATTGCAAACGACGAGTGGGACAAAATTTGTGCATCAAATGTGTCGAGTATCAAATTCGTTGAGTTTCAAAGCATGTATTATATAGGCAGCAAGTGAACATTTTATCCTCAAAGTTGATGTGTTAGAAGCAGGAAAAATAAGGATTTGAGCGAGTTTGACAAGGGCCAAATTGTGATGGCTAGACGACTGGGTCAGAGCATCTCCAAAACTGCAGCTCTTGTGGGGTGTTCCCGGTCTGCAGTGGTCAGTATATATCAAAAGTGGTCCATGGAAGGAACAGTGGTAAACCAGCGACAGGGTCATGGGCAGCCGAGGCTCATTGATGCACGTGGGGAGCGAAGGCTGGCCTGTGTGGTCCGATCCAACAGACGAGCTACTGTAGCTCAAATTGCTGAAGAAGTTAATCCTGGTTCTGATAGAAAGGTGACAGAATACACAGTGCATCACAGTTTGTTGCATATGAGGCTGCATAGCTGACCCCTGTCCACCACCGAAAGCGCCAACAATGGGCACGTGAGCATCGGAACTGGACCACGGAGCAATGAAAGAAGGTGGCCTGGTCTGATGAATCACGTTTTCTTTTACATCACGTGGATGGCCGGGTGTGTGTGCGTTGCTTACTTGGGGAACACATGGCATCAGGATGCACTATGGGAAGAAGGCAAGCCGGCGGAGGCAGTGTGATGCTTTGGGCAATGTTCTGTTGGGAAACCTTGTGTCCTGCCATCCATGTGGATGTTACTTTGACAGTGGTGAACAAAAAAGGCCTGACTCCCAATCCATGTTCCTGTTCATCCTAAACATGTTTAATGAGACTGAGGTGCAGGCCACTAGGGTGCCTTTTATTTATCACCCATTTCATTCTCTCCTGGTACTTAAAGAGAGAAGGATGTCCGCCCTCAGGACAAAACGTCTGTCACATTTTTTCCAAGCCCCTCGAGCGCATTGCAATTCCAGGCTGTCATGCCCGGGCAACTTTTCTCCAAAGCTTACCCGCTTTCACTACCTGGCACCATCACGCACCCCCCCCCCCCTTCCCACTACAATCATGGCAGAATGAGTGATTGCTTTGTGTTTTGGCACACGGCCCCCTGGGCACGACCCGAGGTGCTCCGGCGGCCGGGTTATAAACTAGATTGAGAGGCCAAGGAAACATAAGTCGTCTTTTATCAAAAAATGTCATGTGTGAGAATAATTCATGGCGGTGCAGTAGATGTGATTTAGAGGAAGAGCCGCTGAGGTGCCGAGTGAGCCAGGCAGTGAAATGGGCGAGCTCGTTCTGTTTCACACACATTTTACCCCTGGGATACTGAGCCAAACTGACACTTGAGAAATCACTCCATGTACCACATACTCGCTCCCTGTGCATGGCTATTTTTTGTCACTTATCATTTTTATATAAGAAAACCAGTCTTAAAACTAAACACTACATGACCAAATGTACTGACATTAATGATTGTATTGTCTGATCCACTCATACCAGCACAACACACACTAACACACCACCATCATGTCAGTGACACTGCAGTGCTGAGAATGATCCACCACCCAAATAATACCTACTCTGTGGTGGTCCTGGGAGAGTCCTGACCATTGAAGAACAGCATGAAAGGGGGCTAACAAAGCATGCAGAGAAACAGATGGACTACAGTCAGTGCTAATTGTAGAACTACAAAGTGTTTCTATATGGTAAGTGGAGCTGATAAAATGAACAGTAAGTGTAGAAACAAGGAGGTGGTTTTAATGTTTTGGCTGATTGGTATATATACTCCTGTGTTTGTAACCTCCCTAGTTGGTCAGTTGGGAGATTGTGTTAACATGTTTCTGATCATGTCTGAGTTCCTGTCCTGGCTCCTGTCGTTGTGATCTCTTTTCTAACTAACCTTGTTAATGTCTTTACTGTGTGTATTTATACGCTAGTTCTAGTCCATGTTCAGTGTTTGCATGCAGAGGGCTAGGCCTTCATGTTTCTGTGAGTTTAGTGGTTAGAGTAGCTATGTTAGATCAGCATTTAGCCATTAACGTTAGCTTAAGTCTTATCACTCTTCACCTCTTGTTGTTTATAACCTTGTATTAGTCCTTGCACTGTCCTGTTCTGTTATTGTCTGTTTTTAATAAATTGTTTCTATGTCTAGAACATGTTTGCGAGTGTGTCAGCCCCTGTCCCTGTGCCCAGTGTTACATAGGAAGGTCAGCCAACATAGTAAACATCTTATTTTCTTAGCTCACAAAGTCCTAACTTTTTTGTAAACAGAATTTGTGAATATATACTTTGACGAGTTTGGTTTGGAGCAACCAAAATGGTGAGGACAGAGTCTTTCAAGTCGGTGTGTATTTTACACTACACAATTGATCAGCGATAGGGGGTTTTACACTCACACTACACCATCTATCACCAACTGGAATCGCAGGCGAGCTTCTCTGGTCTCCCAAACTCTGTTTTGTCACGAAACAAACTGTGACGAGTGACGAGAGGTTTAATGATACCACGTCCAAAAATGCACGTCAACAAGTAACAATGATCAAAGTTTGCACGCTGATGTGCAGCGTAAAAACAAGTAGGAAAAATAGGAACAACTTGGATTGTTCTGTAGTGAGTTGGAGGTTAATAAATATTTTTTTCAATGCAGTGTTGGTGTTTTTTAGAGAACGATAAGGTCAGAAATACTGTTAAACTTGTGTGTCGATGTATTCTGATATAAACTATATTATGCCCCTGTCCCACCTTTTTACAACTTCTCCCCTGAGTTTCCCCTCACACCATATCTTGCTTTCTCATTGACTGTTCGACATAGCACTCATTGCCAGTCGGGCAACTCAGATCCAGATATTTGACAAGCTAGATATCTCTCCTCGGTCGCAGAGCAGATCGAGTTGTTGGGTAGTTCACACATAGTGATTGACAGCCGAGTTTCGATCGCCGAGCAAACGCCGAGTTGCTCCCGAGCCGACAAATCTACAAAAATCGTGTAGTGTGGAGCAAGTTCCAAAGGACACACCAATCCACAACACTGTGTTAAACAGAAAGTCTGTCAAGCTTAATGGTCAGGTGTCCACACACTTTTGGACATATATTATACTTTTTAATTGGACAAAAATAAAGGCTGTAGCTTCCATACAGGATGTTTTGTAATGATGTATCTTTATTAACTGTATCATTACAGGGTAGCGATCTGTAGCAGAGCAAAACACAAAGATTTGATGAGAAACAGTGCCAGACACAATGAATAATTTATAGCCTGTGTTTGAGAATCAACATAATAAACGGTAATATTTTCTCGTCTTATTAATAATGCCTTGTGATGGATGACAGGGATCGTGTAGGAAGTAAAACCAGCCAAAAAAACAGATAAAATATCAGCATGGAAGTATTGTTTTACCATAAATGGTCTCTTAAAGCCAGTTTGCTGCATTTTTACCTGTGATGAGACGTCAGCACGTTTAGTGATCAGACCTATAGGCACAATCAAGAGGCAAATGAACTTGATGTATGGAAATTTCTCAAACCGAAAGTAAATTTTACTGGATATCGCTTATATTATATTGCCGTTTTATATAACCTGACTGAGGGCTGCTTAATTGTTGATGTTTATTGCTGGTTTTGATACACTATGTGGACAAAAGTACTGGGGACACCCCTGAGTGTTTTGCATTTTCTGCATTTAGCAGACACTTTTTATTCAAAGCGACTTACAGTACTGTGATAGTATACAGTTTAAGCAATTGAGAGTTAGGGGCCTTGCTCAAGGGCCCAACAGTGGCAACTTGGCAGTGGTGGGGCTTAAACTAGCCACCATTTGATTACTAGTCCAGTAACTTAACCACAGCAATTGCTTACAGGTGTAATTAATCAATTATTTAAAGGATATGATATGTTTCCAACTTTGCAGAACAGTTCAGGGAAGGCCCTTTCAAACTAGGGGCTAAAAAGCATATAGAGAAACAGATGGACTACAGTCAGTAATTGTGGAACTACAAAGTGCTTCTATATGGTAAGTGGACCTGATAAAATGGACAGTGAGTGTGGAAACAAGGAGGTGGTTTTAATGGTATGGCTGATCAGTGTATATATTTAGTATATCATTAAATGCACCATACTGAACTAAAAGACCACATTAGAGAGAACAGCTGGAGTGAGAGACACCACCAACCATACATGTTTGTCTAAGATGAACCAGATTAGACTGGCGTCCAGGTAGAGAGCATCTGTTTCCTGCGGTCCGTCCATCTGTCCTTCCATCTTTCTCCTCTTTTGTCACTTTGTTGGCATGAATAACAGTACTGTGATAGTATACAGTCTAAGCAATTGAGGGTTAAGGGCCTTGCGCAAGGGCCCAACAGTGGCAAATTTGTAGTGGTGGGGCTTGAACTAGCAACCTTTTGATTACCAGTCCAGTAACTTAACCACAGCGATTGCTTACAGGTGTAATGAATCAATTATATAAAGGACATGATATGTTTCCAACTTTGCAGAAACAGTTTAGGGAAAGCCCTTTCAAACTAGGGGTTTGTGGCTCCGGCCTGGGGGTCTGCGGTCTGGGCAGTTTGGTGATCTCATGTTTGTCAGATTTGCTGATGCTGCGCCAGGACCCCTAGGACCAGAATTGCCCAATTTGATTATAGACAAAGGCACAGTGAGCGGGGGTTCTTGGTCATAGAAACTTGTGGTGATCAGGGATTTTGGTTGCTGTCATTCTGCCTCTCTTGTCCGATCACTCAGGTTTGATGACGGTGGGGGAGGTGGGCGCTGATGTCCTGTGAAAGCCCTCATGACTGTGTTACCTGCTCGCTCTCCCTTTTAGTTATGCTGTAATAATTAGGGGTTCCGGAGTCTCTGACATTTTACTTTTAATGATTCACATTTACCTACATTTTCTGTTTTTTACCTCAAGTGGTTCTGTCCCCACCCACCTGAGGTTGAATCCTGCAAGTTGAGACTGCCATGCCAACATTGCTGCTCCTGCTAGATGTGACGGCTCCTGGCGTGTTTGCACCAAAAATGTCCAGAATTCACTATGGACTTTATCACAGACTGGACTGAATAATAATAACTCTAATTGCTTACATTTTGTTCTTGCTAGTTTTAGCTTTTAATTCAAATTAATTCTGTTTGTATGATTTGTTTAAATCCAATCCAATCCAGGATGTCCAGCAAGCTCATAGTTGGTGTTTAAATACTTTTGTTAATAAAGTATACACAATCAGGCATAACATCATGACCACCTTCTTGTTTCTATACTCACTGTCCATTTTATTAGCTCCACTTACCACTTTGTAGTTCTACAATTACTGACTGTAGTCCATCTGTTTCTTTACATACTTTCTTAGCCCCATTTCATGCTGTTCTTCAATGGTCAGGACCACCACAGAGCAGGTATTATTTAGGTGGTGGATGATTCTCAGCACTGCAGTGACACTGACATGGTGGTGGTGTGTTAGTGTGTGTTGTGCTGGTATGAGTGGATCAGACACAGCAGCGCTGATGGAGTTTTTAAATACCTCACTGTCACTGCTGGACTGAGAATAGTCCACCAACCAAAATATATATCCAGCCAACAGCGCCCCGTGGGCAGTGTCCTGTGACCACTAATGAAGGTCTAGAAGATGACCAACTCAAACAGCAGCAATAGATGAGCAATCGTCTCTGACTTTACATCTACAAGGTGGACCAACTAGGTAGGAGTGTCTAATAGAGTGGACAGTAAATGGACACGGTATTTAAAAACTCCAGCAGCGCTGCTGTGTCTGATCCACTGATACCAGCACAACTCAGTGTCACTGCAGTGCTGAGAATCATCCACCACCTAAATAATACCTGTTCTGCGGTGGTCCTGTGGGGGTCCTGATCATTGAAGAACAGGGTGAAAGCAGGTTAAAAAGGTATGTATAGAAACAGATGGACTACAGTCAGTAATTGTAGAACTACAAAGTGCTTCTATATGGTAAGTGGAGCTGATAAAATGAACAGTGAGTGTAGAAACCAGGAGGTGGTTTTAATGTTATGGCTGATCAGTGTATGTGTTTCTTGTCCATTATACGTGTGTGCAAACACGTATCTCATGTCAGATCAAGTCAGACCAGTAACTGCACCGTCCGTCTCTGGCAGATTAATGAAATTGCATTTGATATAAATTACCATAATAAAACATAATGAACGCCTGGTGAAGAAGCAACACAATAAACGTGTGTGCGTGTTTGTAAGAGAATGTGTGTGTGTGTGTGTGTTATATACAGCATCTGCAATTCTATATAGTAGCTTATTGCAATCTGGGTGTTTGGAATTGAGAGCTGCGGGTCCTGTTACTCCGGGTTAATTGATTGTTATGCTAATACCTCATTACAGCGTGTCAATCAATCACACTTATCCCTGATCAATAGTGAGGACTGCAGTGAAAGCTGAAACACTGTGTTGTACTCCTCGACGCTTCAAATGGACAGATAAGAACGTCAGCAAGTTCTTAAAGTGTTACACCGGTCAACAGGTTCATTTAAAAGAAAGTGAGATCAGTAACGGTCAAGTAAGAAACTCCGTAACCATATTTTAAATGGCGAAAAAATATAAACAGGTTGTGTAAAGATATATGTGTATATATGTATTGTATGTTTTACCACCATTTTATTCTATTGAGGGATGCTGTGGATACGATTCACTGGGTGAAAGGCAGGAAACACCCTGGATAGGTCGCCAGTCCATCACAGGCCAAACACACAACTAAAGAGACTTAGATAAAATATCAAGGTGTCCATAAACTTTTGGTAGCTTGTCTTTCTCCTCTGACCTCTGTGTTACAACAGTGGTGCTCATTTCAATAATAGCTAACCTCACAATCTGTTTCAACAGGTTTTGTTCCCCCTCTGAATGTTAACAACCCAACACTCCTAACCATTAACTTCAAAATTCCACTAAGCTTGGACACAGGCTCACATTCTCACGAATGCCAGTTATATCCATCTCTTTAAACTCCCTCCTTCATACAATAAACTGGAAGCTTACTCTGAGTGTCTGTGTGTGATGAGTTTCTTCCCATGTGCACTCAGGTTTTGCAGGACTTCTTCTCTCAGACTCAAAGCAGCAAACGGCACTGGAGTAGAAGATCAGAGCTCCAAGATCTCTTTAAGATCTCTTGCTGTTCTAACAATCTCCGACTAATCTGACTGCATGTCTTTGGACGTGTGGGAGGAAACCACACAGACATGGGAGAACATGCAAACTCCACATAGAAAGGACCAAAGTCAAATTCAAAATAGTCTCCACTTGACTGATCCACAGGCCTCCTTAAATGCCCTGAGCACGTTCCCTAAACAAGGGGCACCTGTGGCTCATTAGCCAAAGACCAATCATAATGAGGGGGCGTTGGCTTGAAAACAAAACTTCTCCAACATGTGCTCCTGGAGAGAGGGGCGTGGCACGTAAACATGAGGTCTGGGAGCACACACACAGAGGCTGGATTCCAGACATGGGGCAGTGCTACCTCTTAACAATGGACACACTTCATATACCAATCAGCCATAACATTAAAACCACCTACTTGTTTCTACACTCACTGTCCATTTTATCAGCTCCACTTACCATAACTAACACACACTAACTGCAGTGCTGAGAATGATCCACCACCTAAATAATACCTGCTCTGTAGTGGTCCTGGGAGAGTCCTGACCATTGATTCAGTAATTCAGTACAGTCAGTTATTAAGTACAGTCAGTAATTGTAGAACTACAAAGTGCTTCTATATGGTAAGTGGAGCTGATAAAATGGACAGTGAGTGTAGAAACAAGGAGGTGGTTTTAATGTTATGGTTAATCGGTATAAACAAGTAAGACTAAATATAGAACAGCTGGAGTGAGAGACTCCACCAACCGTCCACGTTTGTCTAAGATGAACCAGATCTGACTGGCATCCAGGTGGAGAGCATCTGTTTCCACCGGTCCGTCCATCTGTCCTTCCATCTTTCTCCTCTTTCGTCACTTTGTCAGCGTGAATAACAGTCGCTCTGTTGTGATTGCCCCGAGGATGGGTAGATTTTTAAGGTGGCATTTCATTTGATTTCAATTTCAGCAATTAAGCAAAAGGTCAGGTTTAGAAAGCAGACGGTATTAGCCGAGGCAAAAAGACAGTTGACATTTACATACAGAGTCTCAAAGCCTATTAAGAGCGCTGGGAGTAAACGAGGAGAAGTAATCCTGGTGAAAAACACGGTACGCTGTATTACGCTTCCATCGTCTAAACACAACATGAATATCAGGATTAATAAGCAAGAGCTTGAACAAATGCATCTCAAATAAATGTGAAAAAGTAAAACTCACATTTTATATTTATTACACATAAAGTGACATAATTCAAACCTTTTTAACGTTAATCAATAAAAGAAATACACATATTGCACACATAAGGCTCACTTATAATATATGTAACATGTGATCATGGTACTGTTCACAATGTACAGCCACTTTCTATACTTACTTTATTCCTACAGCTCTTGATCATTGTGTCCTGTTTACAGTGTACAGTTACTTTAACTATCATTTATGTTGTTTCTTACATACTGTATTTCTACATATTACATGTGACTGTCATGTATCAATCTGTCTGTCTGACTGTCTGTCTATCCATCATTGTCATGTTCTGTCTGTCTATCTATCCATCATTATCATTGTCTGTCTATCTATCTATTCATCATTATCATCGTCTGTCTGTCTATCTATCTATTCATCATTATCATCGTCTGTCTGTCTATCCATCATTATCATGTTCTGTCTGTCTGTCTATCTCTCCATCATCATCGTCTGTCTGTCTGTCTATCTATCTATTCATCATTATAATCGTCTGTCTGTCTATCTGTCTATCCATCGTCATCATCATGTCTGTCTATCTGTCTATCTATCTATCTATCCATCAATCCATCATTATAATCATCTGTCTGTCTGTCTATCCATCATCATCTGTCTTTCTATCTCTCTATCCATCAGTATCATCGTCTGTCTGTCTGTCTATCCATCATTATCATCATCTGTCTGCCTGTCTATCTATCTCTTTGTCTGTCTGTTTATGATTATTATCATCATCTCTTTCTATCTATCCATTATTATCATTGTCTGTCTGTCTATCCATCATTATCATCGTCTGTCTGTCTATCTATCTATCTATCTATCTATCTATCTATCTATCTATCTATCTATCTATCTATCTATCTATCTATCTATCATCTATCTATCTATCTATCTGCCTTTCTGTCTGTCTATCTATCTGCCTTTCTGTCTGTCTATCATTACCATTATCTATCTATCTATCTATCTATCTATCTATCTATCTATCTATCTATCTATCATTATCATCACCTGTCTGTCTGTCTATCTGTCTGTCTGTCTGTATGTCTATATATCTATCTATCTGCCTTTCTGTCTGTCTATCTATCATTACCATTATCTATCTATCTATCTATCTATCTATCTATCTATCTATCTATCTATCTATCTATCTATCTATCTATCTATCTATCTATCATTATCATCACCTGTCTGTCTGTCTATCTGTCTGTCTAGCCATCATTATCACCGTCTGTCTGTTTGTCTGTTTTCCTATCCATCATTATCATCGTCTCTCTGTCTGTGTTTGTCTATCCACCATTATCATTGTCACGCTGTCTATCTTTCTGTCTATCTATCTATCTATCCATCATTACAATCGTCTATCTGTCTGTCTATCCATCATTGTCAACATCTGTCTATGTCTGTCTATCCATCATTATCATGTCTATCTGTCTATCATTATCATCATCTATATATTTGTCTGTCTATCTATCTGCCAGTATGTCTGTCTGTTTGTCTATCAATCATGATCATTGTCTGTCTGTATGTCTATCCACCATTATCATTGTCTGTCTGTCTGTGTCTATCTATCCATCATTATCATCGTCTCTCTATCTGTCTATCTATCTGTCTGTGTCTGTCTATCCATCATTGTCTGTGTCTGTCTATCCATCATTGTCAATATCTTTCTGTCTGTCTGTATGTCTATCCATCATTATCGTTTGTCTGTCTGTCATCTGTCTGTCTATCATTATTATCATCTATCTGTCATCTGTCTATCTATCTATCATCTATCTATCATTATCATATATCTGTCTTTCTGTCTATCTGTCTGTCTCTGTCTATCTGTCTCTGTGTGTATATTTATCTGTTTGCCTGTCTATCTGTCTGTTTATCCATGTATCTCTCTGTCTGTCTGTCTATCTATCTGGAGTAGATAATCAGTATCAGTAATATCACAGTCCACATTTTTTTTTTTTAGTTTTTGGCAGTAAGGAGACACTTTTATCCACAGCGACTTACAATTGTGACCAAATACAATGCAAGCAATTGAGGGTTAAGGGCCTTGCTCAGGGGCCCAACAGTGGCCATCTGACAGATGTGGGGCTTCAACCAGCAACCTTCTGATTACTAGTCCTGTACCTTATATTGGTCTTGAAAACACTCAACACAATTTACTGCAAGATTATTCCGTCCATCCTCTTTAGGTCTGGAATTCACATTTGCTTCTTACACCAGCTGTCAGAAGGACATCAGTGTTTCTGTGTTTCTGACTCCCACATGGTTCAGGACTTTCTCTACCTACTGTTCTGTTCTTTTGGTGTAGTCATATTTTTACATGGCTTTTCCCACCATTCCTCTGACTCATCCTGTCTCGCTGTCTTTCAAACCCTCACATCTCAGCTGGTGAACATTTTGTTATGTAGATACAGCAACATCTCTGCACTGTAACTCCACAATTCCAGGAAAAATTAAGCATTTCAGAATTATAATAAAGCGATTCTAATTGCTTCATGTTCATAGCCTGACCAGAACTGGGTCATGCCGGTTCCTCCTCTTCATCATCAGGACCTTTAAGTCCATTATCTTAGCAGAAGCTATAAGATGAGATCCAGAATCTTGTTTAGTCTTTTGTCATTGCAGAACTGGACCAATGTATACGCTCCTGGTTTTCATTCATCCCAAGTCATCTCATCTCTCATCTGTCGAATTTATTTATTACCACCACTTTACTACTCGGTTAATAATACAATTGAAGCATTACATTTGACACTATGTGGCCAAAAGTCTTTAGACAGCCCTTTTAATTAGTGATTTTTAGCCACGCCCATTGCTAACAGATGCATTAAATTTTCCACTATGGTCATTTTTAAGACTTTGCCATACAATATACACCAATCAGCCATAACATTATGACCACCTTCCTAATATTGTGTTGGTCCCCCTTTTGCTGCCCCATGCGCAACAAACTGTGATGCACTGTGTACACCTTTCTATCAGAACCAGCATTAACTTCTTCAGCGATTTGAGCTACAGTAGCTCGTCTGTTGGATCGGACCACCCGGGCCAGCCTTCGCTCCCCACGTGCATCAATGAGCCTTGGCCGCCCATGACCCTGTCGCCGGTTTACCACTGTTCCTTCCATGGACCACTTTTGATAGATACTGACCACTGCAGACCGGGAACACCCCACAAGAGCTGCAGTTTTGGAGATGCTCTTACCCAGTCGTCTAGCCATCACAATTTGGCGCTTGTCAAACTCGCTCAAATCCTTACGCTTGCTAATTTTTCCTGCTTCTAACATCAACTCTGAGGATAAAATGTTCACTTGCTGCCTAATATATCCCACCCACTAACAGGTGCTGTGATGAAAAGATAATCAGTGTTATTCACTTCACCCTGTCAGTGGTCATAATGTCATTCCTCGTCAGTGTATAATGAAAAGTATTGAGACACAACTTCTAATTTTTTAATTTATGTATTTTAGCCCCAACAACTGCTAACGTGTATCAAACCACTTATATAAGGAAAATGATATGCTTCCAACTTGGCAGCAACAGTTTAGGGAAGGTTCTTTCTTGTCCCAGCATGACTGTGCCCCTGTGCACAAAGCAAGCTCTATAAAGACATGAAGAAAAGTTCAGTTTAAGGAAACTCCAGTGTCCTACACAGAACCCTGACCTCAGCCCCACTGAACAGCTTAAGAATTAACTGGAACATCAACTAAGGCTTTCTTGACTGACATCAGTACCCAGTTGTACAAATGCTGTCATCTTTTGACCAGCTGAACAGATCACATAGAGGTCGATTTTAATACCGTTTGTTTTAAAATGGGACGTCCAACAAGCTCATGGTCAGGAATCCAAATATGTTTGCCAGTCAGTCAATAACATTTTTGCTCTGTTAAAGCTGCTGCTGTGAACTGTTAGTCACTGTTATCATGAAGTAGAAACATCTAGATGCAACAATTTAGCCACACAAGCAAACAGAATAAAGACTATATGCTAAAGGTCACTCTGTGAACTGAATCTAAACTGTCTTTGTTTAGTCACAACACCATGTTCCTGTGATTCTGATCTGTGAATCAGCATGCAAGCGTAAGATCAGCATGTCCAGTGGCTTGCATCATCTAAAGTGGTGTAAAGCACTATAACTGGAATGTGAAAATATGTTCTTAATTCTTCTTTTTTTGTTCTATCTATTTATGCTTTTTTCTTCCTTTTTCTCCAGCCAATTAGTCTTCTGCTGCTGGGGATCCCGGTTGCATTCGAGGTGGGCACATTCGCCTGCTCCACACCCCTCCAGACGAGTGGCGCCTTGGTCTGCTAACCAGGGTCCTTGCACAGTGTTTGTAGACCTGACCAACTTAGTCAGGTCTTTTCCCACCCAGCACACTGATGGACAATTTTGTCTGCTGCAGGTGCTGCCAATTGTGCCCACTAGTGGGCGCCTAGCCAACCAGTAGCAGAGATTCAAACCCTCAGCCCTGGTGTGCCACCTTGGTCTCTTCCTGTTCTTTTTGAATATTTAATCATTATTGTAGAGGTTTTTTTTTTACATATGACGAAATCGTTTGGCTCAATAATACACTATATGGCCAAAAGTATCTGGACACCTTACAATGAGCATTTTGGACACCTTGTTTTAAAACCATGGGTATTAATATGGTGGCACCACAACCCTCTGTTTTTATGGCTAGGACAGCCTTAACTCTTTTGGTTAGGCCTGTGGTAATATATGCCTATTAGGTCAAAATGACACTTGTAAGGTCAGGCAACAGCTCTGCTCCCAGTCAGCGTTCCAAATCATCCCGGTGCTTTTCAACAGGTTGAAGGGTTGAAGTCGGGGCTCTGTATAGTTTCTCCACACCAGACTTGTCAAACCAAACCATGTCTTTATTGACATTGCTTGGCACACGAAACAGTCATACTAAAGAAACAGGGAGGAAATGGGCTCTTCCAAATTGCTGCCACATATTTGTAGGCATATCATTTATTTTACATCATTTATTTTATGCATCTAAAAGGAATAGGTGTGTTTGAAATATTATAATATTTTTGTGCATATAGTGTATACATCTATCTTTGAGATTGATTTCATCTGCCACTCAATTTATGCAGTGATCTCTATAGAAAATACACACAATACACACCCCATACAACTTATTCTTTACTCTGCACTTTACTTACTTGATCTAAATCCACCACATCTGCATTTAAATAACATGCAACCCCAAATCAGAAAAAGTTGGGACAGTATGGAAAATGCAAATAAAATAAAAATGCAGAGTTTCTTACATTTACTTTGACTTTTATTTGATTGCAGACATAATGAACCTGAGATATTTCATGTTTTATCTGGTCAGCTTCATTTAATTTATTAATAAACATCCATTCTTGCATTTCAGGCCTGCAACACATTCCAAAAAAAGTTGGGACGGGGGCAATTTAGGGCTAGTAATGAGATGAAAAAACTAAATAACGATGTGATTCCAAACAGGTGATGTCAACAGGTGATTGTAATCATGGTTTGGTACAAGAGCAGCATCCAGGAAAGGCTGCAGAGGAAGCATCCAGAGTCTGTGATGAGCAAAGATGATCAGAGGATCCAGTTTGTCAACAAATGTGTGAAAAAATGATTGAAATGTTTAAAAACAATGTACCTCAAAGAAAGATTGGAAGGGATTTGCATATTTCTCCCTCTACAGTGCATAATATCATCAAACCATTCAAGGAATCAGGAAGAATTTCAGTGCGCAAACGTCAAGGGCGCAAGCTTAAGCTGAACACTCGTGATCTTCAATCCCTCAGACGGCACTGCATCAAGAACCCCCACTCAACAATAGCTGATAGAACCACATGGGTGAGGGATTAGTTTATCAAACCTTTGTCAGGCACTACAATACAGAGTTACATGCACAAATGCCACTTAAAACTTTACTGTGCAAAAAAGAAGCCTTATGTTAACCATGTCCAGAAGCGGCGTCGACTTCTCTGGGCTCTGAGGCATCTAGGATGTACCATCACACAGTGGAAATGTGTATTGTGATCAGATGAATCAGCAGTCCAGGTCTTTTTTGGAAAAAGTGGATGACGTGTGCTCTGGACCAAAGACGAAAAGACCATCCAGACTATTATCAGCAACAAGTCCAAAAGCCAGGGTCTGTCATGGTATGGGGCTGTGTCAGTGCCCTTGGTAAATCATTTACACTTCTGTGATGCAGCATTAATGCAGAAAAGTACATTGAGATCTTAGAGCAACATGTGCTGCCTTCAAGACGTCATCTTTTCCAGGGACGTCCAGCATTTTTCAACAAGACAATGCAAAACCACATGCTGCACAAATTACAAAGGCATGGCTGCGGAAGAAGAGGGTATGGGTACTGGACTGGCCTGCAGTTCTGACCTGTGCCCAATAGAGAATGTGTGGAGAATTTTAAAAGGAAAAATTTATATTCCTGATTCCTTTTCCCAATCACGGACTTTTGGTACATCACAATTTGGTACATCTGTGCATTAATAGCTTAACCTCTATATACTGAACAAATGGTGCCAATGTATGTAAGTAAATGTGTATATTTTTATATTTAATGTGTATTACAATCATAAGGGACTCTGCACCTAAGACTTTCACTCACCTTTCACACCTGCGTGAATATGACGTGACAATAAAAGAGATTTGATTTGAATTTCTTTCTATTCCAGATATATCTGTTGGTATGTGTTTTACACGTCCCTGTTTAGAGTTTTTCCAGCTCATTTAACCCAGAGGAGACTCGCCGTAATTGTTCCCCTTGAGACGGCAGCCTTTCCTTTCAGCGTGGCCGTCCCCGGTTCTAAATATGCATGGGTGACCATGCCAGCTCCTCTTTCCATGGTAACTGCAGCTTGCCAATGAGGCTGCGTGCCAGGGGGAGCGAGGATCGCCTGTTGCTGGGTGGGCAGAGAAGAACACTGATCTGCTCATTAGGAGGATAACTGGGACCAGATGTTTCTTAGAGGTATAAGTAACAGGTTTCCATATGGGTGAGGCTTTAAATTTAGATGAGTTTAGCATCATTAGTAATTTTATATTATATTTATTTATACTATTATAACCTGACCTGTTGGGCCTTTGCTCTATTTTGCCACATGACCTCTTCCCACCCCCTTCTGTCACCGTTGGTGTGCGATTCAGAGTCCATTGCTCTGTCTTGATGAGCTTATTTAGCCCAGCAGAGACAGTAATTGTTCTCTCGAGACGGCAGCCTTTCTTCTCGTCCGGCTTTCTCCGGTTCTAAATACGCACGGGCAGCGATGCCATCTCCGCTCTCCATGGAAACCGCGCTTGCCAACGAGCCTGCATGCCAAGAGAACGAGGATTTCCTAACGCCGGGTGGGCAAAGATACTTCGATCTGCTCATTAGGAGGATAACTGGGACCGGATGTGTATTGTGGTTCGAATTACCAGGTGACTAAACGAATAAAGATCGGAATTTTTCAGGCAGGAAGATATTAAGACATTAAAATATTGAAACACCTTGATCTATTTATCACAGAACACAAGACGCTGGGCATAATTTGCAAATTCTTTCAATGCAGGGGTTTAACAAGCTTCTCTGTCTCCAATCAGGTGTTGCCTAGGAAATATACAGCCAGCCGAGTCTTACGCAGAAAAGGAAGAGAAGATTTGGAATTTATAAAAAGAGAAGAAAAGGGGGGCATGGTTGGCATTTTGAACCTTCATTAGCCTTCTTATCTTCCAGTCAAACATGTCCTAATCTACCCTTTCACCACAGACCTACGCCCTTGCTAATTATTAAATTATGGTGTTTCCGCAACACCCATTGCTAACAGGTTTATAAAATTAATGAACTGTAACATCAATTGCAGCTTTCTTGACCATCATTGGAGCTGAGGCATATAAATGCTGTCATCTTTTGACTGAATGAGCACAGATTCCCACAGACATGCCTATAGTTTTGTGAGAAGCATTCTAAGATATCACAGAGGTCACTCTTTATTAATACCATTTGTTTTTGAAAGTAGATGTCCATCAAGCACAGGCTCAGGTGTCCAAATACTTTTGGATATACGATCAGCCATAACATTAAAACCACCTCCTTGTTTCTACACTCACTGTACATTTTATCAGCTCCACTTACCATATAGAAGCTCTTTGTAGTTCTACAATTACTGACTATAGTTCATCTGTTTCTCTACATACCTTTTTAGCCTGCTTTCATGCTGTTCTTTAATGGTCAGGACCACCACAGGACCACTACAGAGCAGTAGGTGGTGGATCATTCTCAGCACTGCAGTGACACTGACATGGTGGTGGTGTGTTAGTGTGTGTTGTGCTGGTATGAGTGGATAAGACACAGCAGCGCTGCTGGAGTTTTTAAACACCTCACTGTCACTGCTGGACTGAGAATAGTTCCCCAACCAAAAATATCCCGTGGGCAGCGTCCTGTGACCACTGATGAAGGTCTAGAAGATGAACAAATCAAACAGCAGCAATAGATGAGCGATCATCTCTCACTTTACATCTACAAAGTGGACCAACTAGGTAGGAGTGTCTAATAGAGTGGACAGTGAGTGGACACGGTATTTTAAAACTCCACCACCTAAATAATACCTGCTCTGTAGTGGTTCTGACCATTGAAGAACAGAGTGAAAGCAGGTTAAAAAAGTGTGTAGAAAAATAGATGGACTTTACACAGGTGGTTTTAATGTTATGGCTGATGTGTGTGTGTGTGTGTGTGTGTGTGTATATATATATATATATATATATATATATATATATATATATATATATATATACAGTGTATCACAAAAGTGAGTACACCCCTCACATTTCTGCAAATATTTCATTATATCTTTTCATGGGACAACACTATAGACATGAAACTTGGATATAACTTAGAGTAGTCAGTGTACAACTTGTATAGCAGTGTAGATTTACTGTCTTCTGAAAATAACTCAACACACAGCCATTAATGTCTAAATAGCTGGCAACATAAGTGAGTACACCCCACAGTGAACATGTCCAAATTGTGCCCAAATGTGTCGTTGTCCCTCCCAGGTGTAAATGGGGAGCAGGGCTGTTAAATTTGGTGTTTTGGGTACAATTCTCTCATACTGGCCACTGGATATTCAACATGGCACCTCATGGCAAAGAACTCTCTGAGGATGTGAGAAATAGAATTGTTGCTCTCCACAAAGATGGCCTGGGCTATAAGAAGATTGCTAACACCCTGAAACTGAGCTACAGCATGGTGGCCAAGGTCATACAGCGGTTTTCCAGGACAGGTTCCACTCGGAACAGGCTTCGCCAGGGTCGACCAAAGAAGTTGAGTCCACGTGTTCGGCGTCATATCCAGAGGTTGGCTTTAAAAAATAGACACATGAGTGCTGCCAGCATTGCTGCAGAGGTTGAAGACGTGGGAGGTCAGCCTGTCAGTGCTCAGACCATACGCCGCACACTGCATCAACTCGGTCTGCATGGTCGTCATCCCAGAAGGAAGCTGACGCACAAGAAAGCCCGCAAACAGTTTGCTGAAGACAAGCAGTCCAAGAACATGGATTACTGGAATGCCCTGTGGTCTGACGAGACCAAGATAAACTTGTTTGGCTCAGATGGTGTCCAGCATGTGTGGCGGCGCCCTGGTGAGAAGTACCAAGACAACTGTATCTTGCCTACAGTCAAGCATGGTGGTGGTAGCATCATGGTCTTGGGCTGCATGAGTGTTGCCGGCACTGGGGAGCTGCAGTTCATTGAGGGAAACATGAATTCCAACATGTACTGTGACATTCTGAAACAGAGCATGATCCTCTCCCTTCGAAAACTGGGCCTCATGGCAGTTTTCCAACAGGATAACGACCCCAAACACAACCTCCAAGATGACAACTGCCTTGCTGAGGAAGCTGAAGGTAAAGGTGATGGACTAAACCCAATTGAGCACCTGTGGCGCATCCTCAAGTGGAAGGTGGAGGAGTTCAAGGTGTCTAACATCCACCAGCTCCGTGATGTCATCTTGGAGGAGTGGAAGAGGATTCCAGTAGCAACCTGTGCAGCTCTGGTGAATTCCATGCCCAGGAGGGTTAAGGCAGTGCTGGATAATAATGGTGGTCACACAAAATATTGACACATTTGGGCACAATTTGGACATGTTCACTGTGGGGTGTACTCACTTATGTTGCCAGCCATTTAGACATTAATGGCTGTGTGTTGAGTTATTTTCATAAGACAGTAAATCTACACTGCTATACAAGTTGTACACTGACTACTCTAAGTTATATCCAAGTTTCATGTCTATAGTGTTGTCCCATGAAAAGATATAATGAAATATTTGCAGAAATGTGAGGGGTGTACTCACTTTCGTGATACACTGTATATATATATATATATATATATATATACATAGTGCTAGACCAACTGGTTCATTAACCACAAGCTTGAGGGCTCATCTCCCACCACCTTGATCGACAACCCCCCAGTGAATGACAATTTCTGACATGTTTAGTTATGTTAGCGACTTTTCACAGTACTAATCAGGCATAAATCATGCTAAATAATTCCTCAGACACAAAGCAAGTTTGGATTTGCCCTTTTTTTCAGACCAGGCGTCAGTCTGCTGTACCTGCTGAGAGTTTTGTTTGCTTGATTAAAAAGCAGTACTGACCTAAAATTTTAGCGGTTAATTTTACCCTGAGGCACGCCAGGGGCTAAATCGACACCTTCGCTGGAACAGGACTTTACTGACTTTTATTATGAAGCAGGTTATCCATCATGAAGGGATCACAGGGTTCACACAGAGACTTTACCTCCCAGACGTGCTCTCTGGTTTCCCTTCATGCCCTTGTTCTGTCTCTGCCTCCCCAGGCATGTAGTGAACAGGCCGGGCTGATGTTTCCGTCTGACAGAATCAGGCTCTGCTGTCTGATAGCCAACAATAGAATTTGCTATCTGAGTCCCGTTCATATCTCACCTTCTGAAGGGCCTTTCTCTGTGGGAATTTGTGCCCATTTTATCAAAATACCAGTTGTGAGGTCGGGCACTGATGTTAGAAGAACGGGTCTGAAGAGGGTTGAGGTGCTCAGCCAAACTTCCAAACTCAAATATGCCGTATGAACCTTGTGCGGTCTGTGGAGACGCAAAACTTGTGTTTGTCAGATAAATATGCTCAAGCATTATATTTCTCGTCCTGACGGTTTTAAAGTAGATGACGTGAATGCGTGGCTGCTGCTTCTGTTGCTGCTGCTTCTGTTACTGTATGGCTGAGACCTGAGACTACAGTTGTGTAAACTATTTCATGTGCTTGTCTTGCAAATTTGGAGGTTTTGGCTAATTTGGAGAACTAGTCAAGTAAATTTTATTTGTATAGAGCTTTACAATAGACATTGTCTCAAAGCAACTTTACAGAATCCAGGACCAACAGACCAAAAACCCCTGTTGAGCAAGCCGAAGGCCACAGTGGCAAGGAAAAACTCCCTTAAAAATACAGAAAATTAAATGCGGATCAGCCTTGTGCACGGAGAGCCCTACCCTGATCATAACTGCACCAGTTATGAGGAACCCTGGTCTGGCTCCCACCCTGTGAACAACAGCCAGTCGTTGTTCACGTAGCCGGATGGCAGAGCTGAGATTTGATACGATGTATTCGAAATCCCATCCAATCAGCTCCAGTGCGTTAGCCAATTTTTACCGCTGCGCCATCTGAGTGGTGGTATAGACACTTTTACGTACGACTTCATTTACCATACCCCTTAATTTAATGAGGCCGTAACAGTATAAAGTCGAGTTTAATAGACATTGAGTTTTAAGGCATTTTTTATTCATAAGGATGTTTGGGAAACCTGTTAATGCGTTCCATGGTCTTGTGAAACTGACTATACTGTATTTTAGTCTAATGTAAAATAATGGGGTTGTTTTTGACACACTTTTTGATAACACAAATATAATATAAAAACACTGAAATAACATTAAACAGTTAAAAAAATCAACAAAAATACAATAAAACCTGCACTTTACCTTTACTTCTTTATTGTTTACTTATGCTTCTTAATTAGTGGAGAGAACTTATGAGCAGTAATAATTAAGAGAGGTTTAGTGTTCCTTTTCCTTTTTTTAATAATAAGCGTTTTAGACTCTCGGAAAAGCTGATTCTCAAAATTTCTCAGAGCCTCAAGCTGTAACACAAGTTTTAAAGTGAAACAGGTAAACACAGACACATGTGGAGCTTTTAGACTGGATTTGACTCCACACAAACGCAGATTCATCTCAGATTCGCACTTTGATGACATTTTACCTCACTCAACGCTCTTCGCAGAGAAATGTGTACCCTTAAACTCAACGTTTCCCTTAAACTCAACGTGTGTGCGACTGCTGCTTTGTTCAGCACTCGGCTTGAGCAGTGCGGTAAAACGTCATCAAAGTGCGAATCTGAGATGAATCTGTGTTTGTGTGGAGTCAAATCCAGTCTGAAAGCTCCACATGTGTCTGTGTTTACCTGTTTCACTTTTAAACTTGTGTTACAGCTTGAGGTTCTGAGAAATTGTGAGAATCAGCTTTTCCGAGAGTCTAAAATGCTTATTGTTAAAAAAAAAAAAGAACACTAAACCTGTCTTAATTATTACTGCTTATAAGTTCTCTCCACTAATTAAGAAGCATAAGGAAACAATAAAGAAGTAAAGGTAAAGTGTAGGTTTTATATAATATTTGTGTTATATTGTTATTATTATATTTGTTACGAGACACGGTGATCTCGTGTAGTTTTGTATTCCCAGCTGTTATACCAACCGACTGGGTGGACTCAAAAGCAGATCATAAGTCTTGCAGTTAGCGGGGTTTGAACCGGGATCGCTGGCGTGGATGCGCAGCGCTTATCCCCGTGCGCTATGGAGAAGTAATGAGTGCTTGTGACTGAGCGTTTATGAAGCGAAGGTCCGCTAGGCGGCGGATACTGAGATATTGCGGGATATGAATATACACACGAGGACTGAGTGTGTGATAAAAGAAGAGAAACAAAAACGGGATAAAGTAAATGAGATCGGTGGCGAGCACGATCTGAGAAAGGAAAACACAAGACGTGCAGTCTCGATCCCCGGACGTCGGGGCGAGGGCCTGTCACTCTAACCGCTAGGCTGCGGAACGAACTGAGAAAAACGCGACCTGAATCGCTTGACGAGGGAGTCGCCTACAAACAGGCGGGAAGCGAAACAAAGGAACTCAGAGAAACAAACAAAGGAGCGCAAACCCAGGAAAAGAAAACTAACAAACTACCCGCTGGCCGTCGGGTAGTTTGGCCGGAACTAAAAGGAACCTCAACGCTGGTGTGAGGGTTTTTAAAAGGAATAACATTCAACGTCTAACGTGGATACCCTGAATGGCGTTAAGGAAGGAAACAGAGAAAGGGTTTTGGGGAAACTGTTCCCCGAGAGAGAGAAGAGGAAATGTCTTTTATGACGAAAACCCACAGAAAATTACCGGCGAGGTCTGGCAACAACGATTAACACAAGACTCTGCGCCGAGTGAGCCGTGCAAAGCCCTTTTAAGAAGTGTCGCCCAGGTGATGTCAATTAGCTTGACTCGCCCTAGGTGTAGCGCGCGATCGCCCCCTAGCGGTGGGCGGATGGTGGTGTCTTACAATATTATATTATTTTTAGTGTATAAGTGTCAAAAACAACACCATTATTTTACATTAGACTAAAATATAGTCAGTTCCACAAGACCATGGAACGCATTCACATGTTTCCCAAACAAAGCAGCGCTGAACAAAGCAGCAGTTGCACACACATTGAGTTTAAGGGAAACGTTGAGTTTAAGGGTAAAAATTTCTCGACGAGGAGCGTTGAGTTTCAAAGATTTTGAGTTTAGGGGACATTGAGTTACAAGGTACCACTGTATATGTTCAATCACAATGCATCTTGTGCATTCTTTGAGCTTTTTTTTTTCCCTTCTTGAGTACTTATATTCATTAAAGTTTACAGAGCCTAAACAAAAGTGATTTAATCTTATTACTCAGTGAAAAGATCTCAGCAGCCTGTTTTACACATTGTTAAGCTTTAAAAAAGGAGGGAAAAAAAGGGGTTTTCCGGCTGTTTTATCAGCATTAAAAGCCCGCATACTCGTCTCTCCTGGATTAAAGGCGATGAGAGGTTTTCTAAATCGGTACACGCTGCTGTAATTAGCAGACCTAATCACAGAACAATTAGACAGATAATCATGGTACTCTGCCGTTTCCCAGATTCAAACACTGGAGCTCATACAGTATCTGAAAGCTGGTTATATGTAGACATAAAAAATATTTAGACTGCTGAATTAGTTCAGGAAATGCCATTTCCTGTTCGAGCATGAACTTTTAATTTTTTTTTAAATTATAGGGTGCCCATGCACAGCAGGATATTCCGCTAGCGGTCGGCTGGGCGCCCCCTAGCAGTTACAGTTGCCAGTGCCTGCAGCAAACAAACTACATTTACATTTTCGGCATTTAGCAGACGCTCTTATCCAGAGCGACTTACAGAAGTGCTTCCATAGTGAACATTACCTTACTCTAGTTTAAGAAGACAACAGTCCAAGAACACAAATCTGCTGAAACCTGTTAGAACCAAAGTTAGTGGGTTTTTTTTGCAAGAAATGAATAAGAGTAAGAGCGTTAGTAAGTAAGTAAGTAAGTAGGTACAAGTCAGTTTAATTGCTTAGTGAAGAGGTGATGAAGGTTTTTAATCATCTTTTGAAGACAGTGAGAGACTCAGATGTTCGGACAGACAGAGGAAGTTCGTTCCACCACTTGGGTGCAAGTACAGAGAACAGCCTTGATGCTTGTCTTCCTCGAGTCCTGGGTGGAGGATCAAGTCAAGCGAGACTAGTGGCTCGGAGGTTACATGATACAGAGAAGGGTTTGATTAGACCTCGAAGGTAACTTGGAGGTGGTCCATTTTTGGCTTTGTAGGCTTTCAGTGTTTTAAACTGAATGAGGGCAGCTACAGGGAGCCAGTGAAGAGAACGCAGCAGTGGGGTGATGTGGCAGTGTTTAGGTTGGTTAAAAACCAGACGGGCAGCTGCATTTTGAATGAGCTGCAAGGGTTTAATGGTTGACATAGGAGCACCAGCAGGGAGTTGCAGTAGTCCAACCGTGAGATTACAAGTGACTACACAATAATCTGAGGGGCTTCCATGGAGAGAAATGGTCGAATCTTCCTGATGTTGTAGAGGAGGAGGAGCACAATCTTGTCATGTTGGCTACATGAGAAGAGAAGGTCAGTTGGTTATCCAGGACAACACCAAGGCTTCTTACATTATCAGATGGTCTGATCTGGGAGTCATAAAGAGAGATGACTAGGTCCTGGGTTGGAGATTGATCTCAATCTCCAGGAATAAGTAACAGCTCTGTCTTTCTGGAATTTAGTTTTAGGTGATCCATTGTGAGATATCTCGCAGACATGCTAAGATGCGAGCTGAGACTTGTGTGTCTGAAGGAGGAAATGACAGAATGAGCTGAGTATCATCTGCATAGGAGTGGTAAGAGAAGCCATGGGAGGCTATGACCCTACCCAGAGAGCGGGTGTAGATAGAGACTAGTCTGCTGGGTGGGAAAACACTATAATGGGCAGGGTCTTTGACACTGTGTAAGGACCTTGGTTAATAGGCCGAGGCGCCTGTACAGACGCACCAGCGAGTGACTCTCCGTGTGCAAGACTGGCTTCACGTGCTAATCCACCAAAGTACGGGCGAATAAGAGGGGATCGGTGGACTGCGCACAAGTCAGAGGGAGAATGTGTCAGGCAAACATAGCCTCCACGGTTGCGATCGGCTACGGTAAACTGGAAGAAAAAGGTTGCTAGTTAGCAGGAGTAAAAAAGTGGTAGAAAGGTGAAGTTGTAGGACGTTGAATTTAAATACATGTGGTTGAGAGTATAAAGTAATGAAGTGTGTGGTGAAGAGGTGCAGGCAGGGTGGAGTGGGAGGTGTAGAGTGGCAGGAGTGGTTTTCGATAGAAGGGTATCTGCCAGAGAGAAAGTTCACAAGACAGTAGAGTAGAGAATGGAAACTGGAGGTGGCAGAGATGATGCTGAGATTCTTGCTGGCTATGACGAGGATGGACAGGAATAGGAAGGAGTTTATTAGAGGGATGGTGCAGGTAGGATGTTGAGATGGTTTGAGCATGTGCAGAGGAGGAATGAGAGTTCTATAGAAAGAAAGGTGCTGAGGAGGAGAGGAAGATTGATGCGGTGATGGAGGACATGCAGGTTGTTCAGGAGAGGGCAAGATGGAGACCAATGAGCTTCTGTAGTGACCCACCTGCCTGGGTGGCTTTATCTTGGCCAAGACGTGAAGTCCACAAGACCTCTGAAGTTATCCTGTGATATCTTTCCATAAGAAGTTCACATTATGAGGTGGTTGTGGATGTTTTGCAGATTACATATCAACAGGAGAACCTGTTCAGGAAGAAGGGAGCCTCAGAATGTGATAAGTCATTAACCCAGTCCGAGCTGCAGATCCACCATTGATGTCCACATGAAGCCTTTTTAATCGGTCCTAAACAAGCTGCTAGCTGAGGCAAATGAAAACCCTAATTGCTCTCGGACCACAGGATTTAGCTTGAAGTTAAATGCTTGTGTACTGCACACTGAGGCAATTTACACTAATGGCCAAAAGTATTTGGACACCTGACCATGAGCATGCTGTCCATTTCATTACAAAAAAACAAATGGTATTAAATAAGAGTGACCCTTATGTGATATTTTCAGCTAAAACAACAGGCGCTCTTCTGAGAGGAATTTTCACAAGACTGTGGGAATTTGTGCCTATTTAGTCAAAAGAGCAACTATACGGCTGGGCACTGATGTTGGTCAAGAAATTCTTAATTGATGTTTCGGTTCATTCCAAAGCTGTTCAGTAGGGCTGAGGTCAGGATTACAGCCAAACTGGATTTTAGCAAAATGTGGACAAAGCTGTAAATGATCAGGACTGGATGTGGTCTGAGCTGTAAATGATTCCAGACTGGATGTGATCAGAGCTGTAAATGATTAGGACTGGATGTGGTCTGAGCTGTAAATGATTCCAGACTGGATGTGATCAGAGCTGTAAATGATCAGGACTGGATGTGGTCTGAGGTGTAAATGATCAGGACTGGATGTGGTCTGAGGTGTAAATGATCAGGACTGGATCTAAACAGAGCTATAAATGATCAGGACTAAATGTGGTTTGAGCTGTAAATGATCAGGACTGGATGTGGTCTGAGCTGTAAATGATCAGGACTGGATCTAAACAGAGCTATAAATGATCAGGACTGGATGTGGTCTGAGCTGTAAATGATCAGGACTGGATGTGGTCTGAGGTGTAAATGATCAGGACTGGATGTGGACAGAGCTGTAAATGATCAGGACTGGATGTGGTCTGAGCTGTAAATGATCAGGACTGGATGTGGTCTGAGCTGTAAATGATCAGGACTGGATGTGATCAGAGCTGTAAATAATCAGGACTGGATGTGGTCAGAGCTGTAAATGATCAGGACTGGATGTGATCAGAGCTGTAAATGATCAGGACTGGATGTGGTCTGAGCTGTAAATGATCAGGACTGGATGTGGTCTGAGCTGTAAATGATCAGGACTGGATGTGGTCTGAGCTGTAAATGATCAGGACTGGATGTGGTCAGAGCTGTAAATGATCAGGACTGGATGTGGTCAGAGCTGTAAATGATCAGGACTGGATGTGGTCAGAGCTGTAAATGATCAGGACTGGATGTGGTCTGAGCTGTAAATGATCAGGACTGGATGTGATCAGAGCTGTAAATGATCAGGACTGGATGTGGTCTGAGCTGTAAATGATCAGGACTGGATGTGGTCAGAGCTGTAAATGATCAGGACTGGATGTGGTCTGAGCTGTAAATGATCAGGACTGGATGTGGTGTGAGCTGTAAATGATCAGGACTGGATGTGATCAGAGCTGTAAATAATCAGGACTGGATGTGGTCTGAGCTGTAAATGATCAGGACTGGATGTGGTCAGAGCTGTAAATGATCAGGACTGGATGTGGTCTGAGCTGTAAATGATCAGGACTGGATGTGGACAGAGCTGTAAATGATCAGGACTGGATGTGATCAGAGCTGTAAATGATCAGGACTGGATGTGATCAGAGCTGTAAATAATCAGGACTGGATGTGGTCTGAGCTGTAAATGATCAGGACTGGATGTGATCTGAGCTGTAAATGATCAGGACTGGATGTGGTCTGAGCTGTAAATGATCAGGACTGGATGTGATCAGAGCTGTAAATGATCAGGACTGGATGTGATCTGAGCTGTAAATGATCAGGACTGGATCTAAACAGAGCTGTAAATGATCAGGACTGGATGTGGTCTGAGCTGTAAATGATCAGGACTGGATCTAAACAGAGCTGTAAATGATCAGGACTGGATGTGGTCTGAGCTGTAAATGATCAGGACTGGATGTGATCTGAGCTGTAAATGATCAGGACTGGATGTGGTCTGAGCTGTAAATGATCAGGACTGGATCTAAACAGAGCTGTAAATGATCAGGACTGGATGTGGTCTGAGCTGTAAATGATCAGGACTGGATGTGGTCTGAGCTGTAAATGATCAGGACTGGATGTGATCAGAGCTGTAAATGATCAGGACTGGATCTAAACAGAGCTGTTGATGATCAGGACTGGATGTGGTCTGAGCTGTAAATGATCAGGACTGGATGTGGTCTGAGCTGTAAATGATCAGGACTGGATGTGATCTGAGCTGTAAATGATCAGGACTGGATGTGATCTGAGCTGTAAATGAGCAGGACTGGATGTGATCTGAGCTGTAAATGATCAGGACTGGATGTGATCAGAGCTGTAAATGATCAGGACTGGATGTAATCTGAGCTGTAAATGATCAGGACTGGATCTAAACAGAGCTATAAATTATCAGGACTGGATGTGGACAGAGCTGTAAATGATCAGGACTGGATGTGATCAGAGCTGTAAATGATCAGGACTGGATCTAAACAGAACTGTAAATGATTAGGACTGGATGTGGTCTGAGCTGTAAATGATCAGGACTGGATCTAAACAGAACTGTAAATGATTAGGACTGGATGTGGTCTGAGCTGTAAATTATCAGGACTGGATGTGGTCTGAGCTGTAAATGATCAGGACTGGATCTAAACAGAGCTGTAAATGTTCAGGACTGGATGTGATCAGAGCTGTAAATGATCAGGACTGGATGTGATCTGAGCTGTAAATGATCAGGACTGGATGTGGTCTGAGCTGTAAATGATCAGGACTGGATCTAAACAGAGCTGTAAATGTTCAGGACTGGATGTGATCAGAGCTGTAAATGATCAGGACTGGATCTAAACAGAACTGTAAATGATTAGGACTGGATGTGGTCTGAGCTGTAAATGATCAGGACTGGATGTGATCTGAGCTGTAAATGATCAGGACTGGATCTAAACAGAGCTGTAAATGATCAGGACTGGATGTGATCTGAGCTGTAAATGATCAGGACTGGATGTGGTCTGAGCTGTAAATGATCAGGACTGGATCTAAACAGAGCTGTAAATGATCAGGACTGGATGTGGTCTGAGCTGTAAATGATCAGGACTGGATGTGGTCTGAGCTGTAAATGATCAGGACTGGATGTGATCAGAGCTGTAAATGATCAGGACTGGATCTAAACAGAGCTGTTGATGATCAGGACTGGATGTGGTCTGAGCTGTAAATGATCAGGACTGGATGTGGTCTGAGCTGTAAATGATCAGGACTGGATGTGATCTGAGCTGTAAATGATCAGGACTGGATGTGATCTGAGCTGTAAATGAGCAGGACTGGATGTGATCTGAGCTGTAAATGATCAGGACTGGATGTGATCAGAGCTGTAAATGATCAGGACTGGATGTAATCTGAGCTGTAAATGATCAGGACTGGATCTAAACAGAGCTATAAATTATCAGGACTGGATGTGGACAGAGCTGTAAATGATCAGGACTGGATGTGATCAGAGCTGTAAATGATCAGGACTGGATCTAAACAGAACTGTAAATGATTAGGACTGGATGTGGTCTGAGCTGTAAATGATCAGGACTGGATCTAAACAGAACTGTAAATGATTAGGACTGGATGTGATCAGAGCTGTAAATGATCAGGACTGGATGTGATCTGAGCTGTAAATGATCAGGACTGGATGTGGTCTGAGCTGTAAATGATCAGGACTGGATCTAAACAGAGCTGTAAATGTTCAGGACTGGATGTGATCAGAGCTGTAAATGATCAGGACTGGATCTAAACAGAACTGTAAATGATTAGGACTGGATGTGGTCTGAGCTGTAAATGATCAGGACTGGATGTGATCTGTAAATGATCAGGACTGGATCTAAACAGAGCTGTAAATGATCAGGACTGGATGTGATCTGAGCTGTAAATGATCAGGACTGGATGTGACCTGAGCTGTAAATGATCAGGACTGGATGTGATCCGAGCTGTAAATGATTAGGACTGGATGTGGTCTGAGCTGTAAATGATCAGGACTGGATGTGGTCTGAGCTGTAAATGATCAGGACTGGATGTGGTCTGAGCTGTAAATGATCAGGACTGGATGTGGTCTGAGCTGTAAATGATCAAGACTGGATGTCATCTGAGCTGTAAATGATCAGGACTGGATGTGATCTGAGCTGTAAATGATCAGGACTGGATGTGGTCTGAGCTGTAAATGATCAGGACTGGATGTGGTCTGAGCTGTAAATGTTCAGGACTGGATGTGGTCTGAGCTGTAAATAATCAGGACTGGATCTAAACAGAGCTGTAAATGATCAGGACTGGATGTGATCTGAGCTGTAAATGATCAGGACTGGATGTGGTCTGAGCTGTAAATGATCAGGACTGGATGTGGTCTGAGCTGTAAATGATCAGGACTAGATCTAAACAGAGCTGTAAATGTTCAGGACTGGATGTGATCAGAGCTGTAAATGATCAGGACTGGATCTAAACAGAGCTATAAATGATCAGGACTGGATCTAAACAGAACTGTAAATGATTAGGACTGGATGTGGTCTGAGCTGTAAATGATCAGGACTGGATGTGATCTGAGCTGTAAATGATCAGGACTGGATGTGATCTGAGCTGTAAATGATCAGGACTGGATGTGATCTGAGCTGTAAATGATCAGGACTGGATGTGATCTGAGCTGTAAATGATCAGGACTGGATGTGGTCTGAGCTGTAAATGATCAGGACTGGATGTGGTCTGAGCTGTAAATGATTAGGACTAAATGTGGTCTGAGCTGTAAATGATTAGGACTGGATGTGGTCTGAGCTGTAAATGATCAGGACTGGATGTGATCAGAGCTGTAAATGATCAGGACTGGATGTGGTCTGAGCTGTAAATGATCAGGACTGGATCTAAACAGAGCTGTAAATGTTCAGGACTGGATGTAATCTGAGCTGTAAATGATCAGGACTGGATGTGGTCTGAGCTGTAAATGTTCAGGACTGGATGTGATCTGAGCTGTAAATGATCAGGACTGGATCTAAACAGAGCTGTAAATGTTCAGGACTGGATCTAAACAGAGTTGTAAATGTTCAGGACTGGATCTAAACAGAGCTGTAAATGATCAGGACTGGATGTAAATAGAGCTGTAAATGATCAGGACTGGATGTGGTCTGAGCTGTAAATGATCAGGGCTGGATGTGATCAGAGCTGTAAATGATCAGGACTGGATGTGGTCTGAGCTGTAAATGATCAGGACTGGATCTAAACAGAGCTGTACATTTTTAGGACTGGATGTGGTCTGAGCTGTAAATGATCAGGACTGGATGTGATCAGAGCTGTAAATGATCAGGACTGGATCTAAACAGAGCTGTAAATGATCAGGACTGGATGTGGTCTGAGCTGTAAATGATCAGGACTGAATGTGGTCTGAGCTGTAAATGATCAGGACTGGATGTGATCTGAGCTGTAAAATATCAGGACTGGATGTGATCTGAGCTGTAAATGATCAGGACTGAATCTAAACAGAGCTGTAAATGTTCAGGACTGGATGTGGTCTGAGCTGTAAATGATCAGGACTGGATGTGGTCTGAGCTGTAAATGATCAGGACTAGATCTAAACAGAGCTGTAAATGTTCAGGACTGGATGTGATCAGAGCTGTAAATGATCAGGACTGGATGTAGTCTGAGCTGTAAATGATCAGGACTGGATGTGGTCTGAGCTGTAAATGATCAGGACTAGATCTAAACAGAGCTGTAAATGTTCAGGACTGGATGTGATCAGAGCTGTAAATGATCAGGACTGGATCTAAACAGAGCTATAAATGATCAGGACTGGATCTAAACAGAACTGTAAATGATTAGGACTGGATGTGGTCTGAGCTGTAAATGATCAGGACTGGATGTGGTCTGAGCTGTAAATGATCAGGACTGGATCTAAACAGAGCTATAAATGATCAGGACTGGATCTAAACAGAACTGTAAATGATTAGGACTGGATGTGATCAGAGCTGTAAATGATCAGGACTGGATGTAGTCTGAGCTGTAAATGATCAGGACTGGATGTGGTCTGAGCTGTAAATGATCAGGACTAGATCTAAACAGAGCTGTAAATGTTCAGGACTGGATGTGATCAGAGCTGTAAATGATCAGGACTGGATGTAGTCTGAGCTGTAAATGATCAGGACTGGATGTGGTCTGAGCTGTAAATGATCAGGACTAGATCTAAACAGAGCTGTAAATGTTCAGGACTGGATGTGATCAGAGCTGTAAATGATCAGGACTGGATCTAAACAGAGCTATAAATGATCAGGACTGGATCTAAACAGAACTGTAAATGATTAGGACTGGATGTGGTCTGAGCTGTAAATGATCAGGACTGGATGTGATCTGAGCTGTAAATGATCAGGACTGGATGTGATCTGAGCTGTAAATGATCAGGACTGGATGTGATCTGAGCTGTAAATGATCAGGACTGGATGTGATCTGAGCTGTAAATGATCAGGACTGGATGTGGTCTGAGCTGTAAATGATCAGGACTGGATGTGGTCTGAGCTGTAAATGATTAGGACTAAATGTGGTCTGAGCTGTAAATGATTAGGACTGGATGTGGTCTGAGCTGTAAATGATCAGGACTGGATGTGATCAGAGCTGTAAATGATCAGGACTGGATGTGGTCTGAGCTGTAAATGATCAGGACTGGATCTAAACAGAGCTGTAAATGTTCAGGACTGGATGTGATCAGAGCTGTAAATGATCAGGACTGGATCTAAACAGAGCTATAAATGATCAGGACTGGATCTAAACAGAACTGTAAATGATTAGGACTGGATGTGGTCTGAGCTGTAAATGATCAGGACTGGATGTGATCTGAGCTGTAAATGATCAGGACTGGATGTGATCTGAGCTGTAAATGATCAGGACTGGATGTGATCCGAGCTGTAAATGATCAGGACTGGATGTGGTCTGAGCTGTAAATGATTAGGACTGGATGTGGTCTGAGCTGTAAATGATCAGGACTGGATGTGATCTGAGCTGTAAATGATCAGGACTGGATGTGATCTGAGCTGTAAATGATCAGGACTGGATGTGATCAGAGCTGTAAATGATCAGGACTGGATGTGGTCTGAGCTGTAAATGATCAGGACTGGATGTGGTCTGAGCTGTAAATGATCAGGACTGGATGTGGTCTGAGCTGTAAATGATCAAGACTGGATGTCATCTGAGCTGTAAATGATCAGGACTGGATGTGATCTGAGCTGTAAATTATCAGGACTGGATGTGGTCTGAGCTGTAAATGATCAGGACTGGATGTGAACAGAGCTGTAAATGATCATGACTGGATCTGGTCTGAGCTGTAAATGATCAGGACTGGATGTGGTCTGAGCTGTAAATAATCAGGACTGGATCTAAACAGAGCTGTAAATGATCAGGACTGGATGTGATCTGAGCTGTAAATGATCAGGACTGGATCTAAACACAGCTGTAAATGATCAGGACTGGATGTGATCTGAGCTGTAAATGATCAGGACTGGATGTGGTCTGAGCTGTAAATGTTCAGGACTGGATGTGATCTGAGCTGTAAATGATCAGGACTGGATCTAAACAGAGCTGTAAATGTTCAGGACTGGATCTAAACAGAGTTGTAAATGTTCAGGACTGGATCTAAACAGAGCTGTAAATGATCAGGACTGGATGTGGTCTGAGCTGTAAATGATTAGGACTGGATGTGGTCTGAGCTGTAAATAATTTGGGCTGGATGTGGTCTGAGCTGTAAATGATCAGGACTGGATGTGGTCTGAGCTGTAAATAATCTGGGCTGGATGTGGTCTGAGCTGGATTAAATCATGGCTGGATGAACAGTGATTAAACAGGGTTTAAATCTTGACTGGATGAACCAGTTCAGAATGAGATCATTGCTTAAAGAGGTCAGACCCGGAGGGGGTCGAGAATCAGCTCAGAGATGGCATATGTTAGATGTGGATGTGATAACATTAGAGCTGGGGTAGATCGCTGCTAGAAGAGATCCAAGAAAGATGGTTCAGATCTGGATAAGACCGGGTGCTAAATGGAGTCAGATCTAGAAGAGATTGAGCTTAATGGGGGTAAATGTGAGATGAACTGGAGCTAAATGGAGTCAGATCTGGATGAGACTGGAGCAGATAACATACATTAATATAAAATACTTAAAATGCTGCTGTATTTCTTGTCCATATGACCAGCAACAAACTTTAGTGTTATGTGCCAATATTTTTGGTCTTCCTTCCATCTTTCCTTCTTCTCTCCCTGTTGTCTGCTCTTTCTTCATCATTTTCTCCTTTCCTACTTCCTTCCTCCCATCCTTACTTCCTTTCGCCTTTACTTTCATCCTTTTTTTCCCTCTTTCTCCTCCCTCTCTTTCCTCCTCTTTTCATTTCCTTCAAATCCATCCATCCATCCTTACTTCATGCCTTATCTTCCTTATCTTCTTTTCCTTCTCTCTTCCGTTCTTATTTTCTCCCTTCCTTTTGCCCTCTTTCCATCCATCCATCCATCCATCCATCCAAATTCCATTCAAATACTAATCTATCCATCCATCCAAATACTCACCCATCCATCCATCCATTCATCTATCCAAATACTTATCCATCCATCCATCCATCCAAATACTCATCCATCCATCCATCCATTCATCTATCCAAATACTTATCCATCCATCCATCCATCCAAATACTCATCCATCCATCTAAATACTTATCCATCCATCCATCCCTCTATCCATCCCTCCATCCATTTATCCATCATCCATCCATCCATTTATACAACCATCCATCCATCTATACAACCATCCATTCATCCATCCATCTATACAACCATCCATCCATCCATCCAAATACTCATCCATCCATCCTTCCTTCTTTCCTCCCTCCTTCCAACTGAGCTATCTATTAGTATAGATAAAATAAAGTTGCAAGTTGTAAAACCCATTAAGCAAACCCACTACCCTGAAAAAAATGCAAAAGATAAATAAATACATTTTAATATAAATAAATAAATTACATTTTGCAAAGGATAAATAAATAAACAAATAACATTTTGCATAGAAAAATCACATTTTGCAAAAGATAAATTAATAAATAGAAAAATCACATTTTGCAAAAGATATAAATAAATAAATCACATTTTGCACTTCTGATGTGTCTGTTTTGTTTATTCCACTCATGATCTAGATGGGAGCTGCTGCTCACTTGAAGCGAGTTCCTGCTTTGCTCTGTTTTAGGCTTGTCAGTGATTTTCAGAGTCGTTTTTGGTGTTTTAATTTAATTAAAAAAAGATCATTCTGGTAGTTTCACATTATTGACTTGAGGTACTAACGTACTAATCAGCTGTTTAATTTGGTGTAGACTCTCACAAAGCACTGTGGGTAAGAGACAGACCCAGTTGCAGCATCTGTGCAGTACCACCGGCATGCTTTACAGCTGTATGAGGACAGATAAAATATCACATCATTAATCTGTCTACAGCTGGCAAACTGAATTAAAGTCCGGAGAAAATCAGTCGACTGGGTCCCAGATGGTGCAGAGCCTCCTGTGATTAACTGTTGCTTTACGATGAGGGGATTTTCAACAGATTGGGGAAGACACATGGTCTAGATCACACAAAAGTGTCCTCAGCTAATGAATTATTGACAAGGTTTCATCCTGGTCAGGGTCACGGTGGATCAAGGGTCATCTAGAAAGGGCATCTCTTACATCTACAAGAAAATTAAAGTGGTTAATCTTCTGCACAGGTTATGTTTACAGACACTTTCAGCTTGACGCTGGACGGGATCCATGCTATTCAATCACACTAACTGCTGTGCCAACTGCAGATGGTATTGGACCCACTGCAGCTGTGACCAGATTAAACACAGGACCCATGTGACTGTGCAGCACCCACTCTACTAACTCTACCAACTGAAGGCTAAAATGAATCAAGTGTATAATTTTGAGACCTAGTGGCACTACAAAGAATTAATCTGCTAGTACTAGTACTATTATTATTACTGCTACTACCACTATTACTGCTACTACTAATCTTACTATTACTACTACCACTACTACTAGTAATATTACTACTGCTAATGCTATTACTACTATTATTACTACTGCTACTTCTAGTACTACTGTTACAATTACTATACTACTGCTGCTACTAGTACTACTACTACTTTTGCTACTACTAATACTACTATTACTACTACTAGCACCACCACTACTACTATTACTACTACTACTGATACTTCTCCTGCTACTACTACGATTATGGCACCCAGGTGGTGCAGCGGCATATTCCGTTAGCACACCAGCACTGGGATTTTGATCTCCCTGAGTTTGAATCTCAGCTCTGCTATCGGTCTGCTGGGTGCCCTCTAGCAGGCACAATTGGCAGTGCCTGAAGCAGACAATTTTAGTCTGCTGCGTGGGAAAAGACTGGTCTAAAAAGAGGGCAGGGTCTTCGACACTTTGTAAGGACCTTGGGTAGTAGCTCGAGGCTTCTGTACAGAAGTGGAGGAAACGCGGAAATCAGTGTGTGACTCTCCATGCGTGAGTCACACACCAAAAGTATGGGCCAAAGTATGGGCCAGTAAGAAGGGCTATGCTAAATTGGAAGAAAAAGGGAAAATGCATAAATAAAATAGTAAAAAAAAGGAATTATATTAATTTAAGATTAAATTCACAACAGGTCCTGTATACTGGTTATGACTGGAAATTCCCTGATCGCTGCACTACGTTTAGTTAAACACAGGTATTGCTGTCTGTTTTTATTTGTCTCATCTTTTTTGGAACAGGGTTTGTATAAAAGTATCAGAAATCACTTCCTCTCTCCCTCTCTTTGTACCCTCGGGCGGTTACTTTAGGCTGAACTTTATAACGACATGACTGACAGTCAGACATGGAAAGAACTTCAGTGTACAAAGGGATGGCAGGACTGGTGCGGGCAAACTGGGACTCCCAAAGGTCTAACATTATACCAGCACAGAAAGGACATCCAGCAAATCACAAAACCCTGAGACGACCCTCTGCAGTTTTCTTTCCTCCCTCTCTCAGAGTCAGACATGCTTCATTCTCAGAGGACAGTTTTGTTGGTTTGTCAGGAAACCAAAATTCTGTCCTTGTCCTCGCGCGCATGACTGTGCATAATCAATGAAACAGACTTTTGCATACGTAAGTAAATAATTACTAATGTCATTCTTAGCTTCACCGTGTTCCCTAAAATGAAATCAATTCAAGACATGAAGGTGGTACAACAGGAACTACAGCTATACATAGTAAAAGTGAAAGCTAGCATCTTCTTTCTACTTTACGGTCATGATAGATCATTTCTCAGCCAGAACAGCATCCGAAAAAAAAAAAAAAATGGAAATAAAATAAAACATTAAATAAAATAAAAAATTTAATAAAATAAAATACAAATAAAATAACAAATGAATTAAAAATAAATAAACACAATAAAATTAAAAAAAAAAAAATTAACGTAAAATAAAAAATAAAACAAATAAAATAAATGAAATAAAGAATAAAAGAAAAAACAAAAAATAAATAAATACAATAAAATTAAAAAATAAATGAAAAATATTAATATAAAATAAAAAAATTTATATAAAAGAAAAAAAAAAGAAAAAAAAAGAAATAAAAAAAAAAGAAAAAAAAAGAAATAATGAATACAATAAAATAAAATAACAAAAAATTACAAAAAAAAAAAAAATGCTAATAAAATAAAAATATATATTTTATAATAAATATATTAATTACAAATATATTAAAATGTATGTATTTTTTGTATGCAAAATATGTTTCTCACTTCGAACATGATACTCAAGATAATTTTTTTAAAAAATCACATGATTTTTGACCCTACAAATATTGTCATGTTTAACACCAAAACACAAAGTATGGCATTCAAGGTTTACATTCATTTTTTAAACCTTAGTTTTTATTTATTTATTTTAATATTTTTCCAATGAATAACATTTCCAGATAAAAACTAAAAAGATTTTAAAGGTAGCAAAAAAATAAATAAAAATGCAGTTGGGTAGTTGTAGCCTAGCAGTAATCAAAAGGTTGCTGGTTCAAGCCTCACCAATGGCAGGTTGTCACTGAGCAAGGCCCTTAACCCTCAATATTCTGTCACAGTACTGTAAGTTGCTTTGGATAAAAGCATCTGCTAAATGCCGAAAATGTAAAATACAACTTGAAATAATTGTATTATTGTTGTCTTTTTTGTCTATTTAATTCTATTGCAGGGCGGGGCATGCTTCATCACTAGGCACCAGGTCAAACCCATATCGGTGACACCTGGGAGGATGAACACAGTACGCAGGATGTTTACCCAAGGCAGGTCAAAAAGGAGACCTGTGTACCTTTATTCATAATTTTGGCACATGTTGATCAGCTTTCAAAATTCTCAAAAAAGGTTAGACACAACAGCTAGGTCATTTCATTTTAAAATGTAAAATATTGGTTACCATGACAACCAGAGCAGATTGTCAAGCAAGAATTTTAATGAAGAACTTATACTTGCGAACTTGCGTCAACTGCAAAGGGCAAATATTCATGACAGCATAGCGCAGGTTTAAGAATTGGTGCCTAGCAAAATGACAAACCTCAGAGTCATCGGTCAACACATCAAATTTCAGGGGAAACTGGACTCAGTCGATCATCAGTCTGAATTATTTATCGTGATCTGGTGCTGTAAATTGACCTACATTTGCCAAAGTTACGAGCAAAGGTACAGAGGTTGACTTTTGACTCTCATACCCCTTTTCCATCGACGTGGAATGGTTCCGGTTTGCGAACTTGATTTTGAACTGGTTCCGCTTGTTTCCACCGAAAAAGAGGTTCCAGACAGCAAACTTGCTTTCTAATGTTGCACCACAGAATACTTGGTTTTTCAGTGTGAACCGTGATGTCATCTGTGGGCGTGTCACAGTGTAGAGCAGAGATGTTCACAAGTCACAAAATACGAGTCCGAGTCAAGTCACGAGTCCGAGTCAAGTCACGAGTCTTTAGGCTAGAGTCCGAGTCAAGTCACAAGTCTTTAGACTAGAGTCCGAGTCAAGTCACGAGTCTTTAGACTAGAGTCCGAGTCAAGTCACAAGTCAATATAATATACACAAAACATACACTACTGGTCAAAAGTTTTAGAACACCCCAATTTTTCCAGTTTTTTATTGAAATTTATGCAGTTTAATGACTTATTGTACTCTGAAATGAAAGCATAGAACAAAAACAACAATTGAAGTTAAAAAAAGAAATCATGGAATCAATTTATAAACCAAAAAGTATCCTCAAAGTAGCCACCTTTGGCAGATATAACAGCTGAACACACTCGTGGCATTCTTTCTACAATGGAAATCAAATATTTTTCAGAAAGTTCTTCCCAACTCTGTTGCAAAAGTTCCCATAAATGTGTGGAACTTGTAGGCTGCTTTGCTTTCACTCTTCTGTGTAGTTCATCCCAAACCAGCTCGATGGGGTTTAAGTCTGGAGACTGTGCTGGCCACTCCATGTTTTCAAGCCTACCACCTTGTTCTTTTTTCCTAAGGTAGTTCTGGCATAGCTTGGACTTATGTTTTGGGTCATTATCTTGCTGTAGGATGAACCCCTGACCAACTAGGCGCATACCAGAGGGTATTGCATGGTGCTGCAGAATGCTGTGGTAGCTGTTTTGGTTCAGGGTACCTCTCACTCTGAACAAGTCCCCAACTCTGGATCTAGCAAAACAGCCCCAGACCATCACGCTTCCTCCACCATGTTTGGTAGTTGATGTCACACACTGAGGAACCATCCTTTCGCCTACTCTACGGCGTACAAAATTCTGCGTGATGAACCAAATATTTCAAATTTTGATTCATCAGTCCATAACACCTTCTTCCAGTTTTCAATAGTCCATTGGTGGTGTTTCATGGCCCAGGCAAGCCTCTTTTTTTTGTTTTGACGTCTTAGCAATGGCTTTCTTGCTGCAACCTGACTTGTCAAACCTGCAACTCGAAGTCTTCTCTTCACAGTTGAAACTGAAACTTGCTTACTACGACCACTGTTAAGCTGTGCTTGAAGCTGCTGCCCTGTGAGCCGCCTATCACGCAAGCTGTTGACTCTCAGAAACTTGTCTTCTGATTCTGTTGTGGCTTTGGGTCTGCCAGACCTCTTCCTGTCAGAGTTTCCCCCAGTTTCTGAGTGCCTTTTGATGTTGAAGAAAACTGTACTCACTGACACCTTGACTTTCTTTGCAATCTCTCTATAGGAAAGACCTACATTTTTAAGTGTTACAATGGTCTGTCTCTCGTCCATTGTTAACTGCCTTCTTCTTGCCATTTTTATAGCAACACAATACTTTCTGCAGTACAATACTGTTCAAATAATGCTCACAAGGAAATGGTACCACAGTGTGTTCCAACATTACTTTTATGCAGACAGAGGGGTTGTAAGTAATCAAGACAAGTTGGAACACCGGTAGGAATTGGTAGGACCAACTTTCAAGGCTTGATCAACCTCCACTGCTGCAGAACAGCTTTAAGTTGTTAACCCATTTTTTGTTCCCTGAAAAAGGCATTTTTGTATAATTCTGAAATGTACATTATTTTTCAGTTTTGGGTAACCTTACTTCTTTTTTAACCTCTGGCAGTTCAGTACTTACCTTTGTACCACTTCAAGCTATTCATTGGATTGAACTGCTTGAGTTTTAATAAAAAAACTGGGAAAAATTGGGGTGTTCTAAAACTTTGGATTGGTAGTGTATATAGGAAATGTAGCGTAGAAATAAACAAATAATATGTAAGTTCAGATAAAAAAAACATTACCTTAGCTTATGTTGTTCCAGATGCTATTAAATTTATAACCGTGTGTCCCATTAGGAATATAATCTGTTATTTTGTAAATGTGCTTATAATTAAAAACCTATTTTATAATTAAAACACGAACTTGTTAAAAAGCCAATCAAGCGTTTCATTAACACATCATCTGTGTGACGCTGCAAACTAAATGAATGCAAATAACAGCATTTCTTACTAACAGTTAAAATCAGAAGGTCTGATTGGTTTAGAAAGTGGTTCTTAAAATCATTAGCGCCAATTCTGTAGGAGCGTTCCATTCACTACGCCGGCTGGCTGTAATATTTACCCATTGTGCGTGTTGTGGGTTAAGACGGCCGGAGCGTTGATAGAGAACAGAAAATGACATGATCAGAATGATGTCGGATCATATATATATAGTCCCCATCTCTGGTGTAGAGGTTTGGGTGCTTTCATATTTGAAGCTGCAAAACCGCTGTGCTGGTGTCTCATATGGAGCTTGATGCTGCGCTTTGATCTTTTAAAGTTCACCTGAATGAATTTTGAGCCAGTTTGCCGCTGATATTTTAAAGCCTCAAATGAGATGAACTGTTTAATATGACACGGTAAAAGCGACCCACAAAATACGAAACACGCTTAACGTGAAAAATAAAGCTTAACGTGGCCTATTGTACTAAAACAATGAGCGATGAATTTGGGCAGTACAGAGCACTTATAACCTGTAATAACAAAGAAAAGTTTAATTTTCCTATGTTGTACTTTTAGTACACTAAGCCATGTTACACTTTTTTACGTTAAGCTTTTTCAACTCAGAACCCTGAGCTGCATAACAACCACACATGAAGTAAAATCAGGTAAACACAGGAATATGTATTGTATTTTAGAGTAGGTTTGATGCTCTTGACGTGGAACTGTAGTGATGTTAACCGCTCAAGTCGAGCGCTGAGCAAAGCGGCTATTTGCACCGAGGGTCGCAGTGAGAGCGAAGCACAAAACGTTTCTCACATGAATGCACTAAAGAAAGCAACAATGCCAACAAACACGTCTACGTCTTCTCATCACCAACAGCTGAGAGATGCTTTTTGCATAAAAACGAACATCTGTAACAACAACTGTAACATGCTCGCAGGTAATCTACACGCTCCACCATCATGTTACTCTTTACTTTTGTTGTGTAACGCCCACCGTTGATGACGCAGGCTTGGTTCCCAAAAACTGTTGGAAATGCGCCTTGGTTCTCTAAAAAACACCAAGGTTCGAAGAAACCCTAACAGAACCTTCTGGTTCAAGAACCAGAGTTCTTTTGGTGGAAAAGCACTATCAGTGTAGTGTAATCCCAAACTCCCAATCAATTCCCTTAGGCTTGCTGGTACTGTTAGTTGATTGTTGTGGGAATTCTTGAGCACCCTTTATATTAGTGTTGCAAAGTAAATGAAAGAGCCATTTGTTTTTATTCTCCTTATTATTTTTAAGTCACTCTTGGTGGGAAGTACAACACATCTTGTCAGCCAGAAGTGACTACATCGGTTTTCTTATTTCAACACTTGGGCTCAAACCAAAATAGGCCCAACCAATGCAAGTTTGACCAATCGACAGGTTTAAAAATGGCCAAATTTCTAAAAGCCATGTAATTAATAGCTTTGGTTAGACCATTATTGTCCCAAAAGACATCAATATGTTAAGACAATGTCAACATTGTCCCAACATCTATTTAAAGGGTCTATTTTTGCCATGCCTTGCAAAACTTAGCCACCATTGGCCAAACCATGGCCACACACCATACAAGTCTGTGCCAGCATTGGCCCACTAATGGTTCCATGTTGCCAGTGAAACACTTTTTATTACAACCCTGCCAATATTAGATTAATTGCTGTCATGGTCCGACATTGGCAAAGAGGATTTTTTGATGAAAGGAAAACTCAATTTAATCAAGTAGTAACAACATCGGGCCAAATGACAAAATTACATTGGCCCAATGAAACCGTGCAATTAAATATTATTTCCAGCATTGGCCCAATAGAAAATGATGTTGGATTAATGATGGTACTCAATGTCTGTGTTAACTTTTCCTTTTCAGTGAGCAGCTGACGTTGGCTAAATCATGGTGCATTTTACTGTGGTACTTTACTGTTTCAGTTTTGGCCAGCCAGTAGACCAGGGTTGCCAACAAAACTATTATTACAACATTGTCCACTATTGAATCATCAGAATTGATTGGCAAATATGATTTTTAAGTGTCCATGTAATTTTTTTGCCAATTAGCAGACGCCTTTATCCAAAGCGGCTTACATTACTGTGACAATAAACATTCTGAGCAATCAAGGGTTAGGGGCCGTGCTCAAGGGCTCAACAGCAGCAACCTGGCAGTGGTGGGGTTTAAACCAGCAATCTTCTCATTACTAGTCCAGTACTTTAACCACTAGGCTACAACTGCCTGGGCAAAAATGGCCCAACACTGGCAAATTATCTTTAAATGTGACAGTATGGTGTCTATATAATTAATTGTTGACCCAACAGATAATATTGAAACCCAACATTGGCCCAGTGGAAGCAGTTTGCTATGTAAATAGTTGAATTTTACTACTCTGGTCATTATTATTCAGTAAAAATGGTCATATTAGTTTTGAAATTGTCGCTCTGTGATATTTTATCAGCCCCGACAATCAACCTGTCTCTGCTGCAGTTGGATGGCTGTAGAATTCGTTCAGGGAGGTGAATAAGTATGGAAATGGTCTCGTGGGACTCTGGCTCGATAGGAAGAGCTATTTGATTGCAGATTGCACACATGCCTGCCTTCAGAACAGGAAATCGCTCTCTGTGCAGCTTAGACGACTTGCTTATAAAGCCACGTGATGAAAGACATGTAAATGAGTGTTATAAAGATGGATTGTGCTGCTGTACAATGCATGACTGCATGCTTTACAGTAGCCAAATACTGACCAGTGATATTGATTTGACTTAAGATATGCTAATGGATTTAGGTTTTGGACAAAGGTTAAGTCAAGTTCCAAACCACAATTGATTTTCAATTCAATATGCTTACTGTACCACTGAAAAACCACAGAACTACTGCAGTAGCTTCTTGGCTCCATCTAACTGTAACCGTCTATATATAGACAGGTGACACATTAAAGGAATAACAATAATAAGAGGAAGAAAATTTATTATTTTACTATTATTATTATTCTTGTTATTATTATGGGGATGTCATACTGCCTTTGAGGCAATCCACTCTCCCACAGCGGTTACATCGTGAAGTCCAAAAATGCTGCAGTGACTTCCCAAAAAATACAGAATGCTGGCATTGCATGCCAGCTAAAAACCGGTCCAAACCAAGCAACCTGGTACCACAATTTAAGAGAAAAGCAGGTTTGCCAGACAAAGGTGCTGCTTAAACTGAGAGGGAGAAAACAAGATGTATAGAAGAACTTCCAATTGAGAGCAACTGATGCAATCATCTGAGCCTCCAGGCCCCATCTGAGAGCTAAAATAGCAACACGGGCGCCCAGGTGGCACAGTGGGATATTTCGCTAGTGCACCAGCGCTGGGATTTTGAACTCCCCAGTTTAAATCTCAGCGCTGCTACCGGTCGGCTGGGCGCCATCTAGCGGGCACAATTGGCAGTGCTTCCAGCAGACAAAATTGGTCATCAGTCTGCTGTGTGGGAAAAGACCGGACTAATAAGTGGGTGGGGTCTTCAAATGCTGTGTGAGGACCCTGGTTAAAAGCCAGAGGTGCCTGTACAGAAGTAAAAGAGCATAGAGATCGGTGCGTGTGTCTCTGTATGCGGCATCTGGCCTCATGTGCAAATCCACTAGCAGTACCGGCGAAGAAGGGGTCGGGGACTGAGACGTGTCAGAGGGGGCATGGGGCAGGCAAATATACCCTCCTCGGATGCAGTTAGGATCCCCAGCAGTGGAAGACCTATTGGCTGTGCTAAATTGGGAGAAAAATGCTTAAATAAAAAAAAAAAATAATAACAACACAGGAGAACACATGAATCTCTGCCAAGTTAAGATTCAGCAAATGAACCACGTATAAATATATATATATATATATATACTGTATATATACTGTATATATATACAGTGTATCACAAAAGTGAGTACACCCCTCACATTTCTGCAGATATTTAAGTATATCTTTTCATGGGACAACACTGACAAAATGACACTTTGACACAATGAAAAGTAGTCTGTGTGCAGCTTATATAACAGTGTAAATTTATTCTTCCCTCAAAATAACTCAATATACAGCCATTAATGTCTAAACCACCGGCAACAAAAGTGAGTACACCCCTTAGTGAAAGTTCCTGAAATGTCAATATTTTGTGTGGCCACCATTATTTCCCAGAACTGCCTTAACTCTCCTGGGCATGGAGTTTACCAGAGCTTCACAGGTTGCCACTGGAATGCTTTTCCACTCCTCCATGACGACATCACAGAGCTGGCGGATATTCGAGACTTTGCGCTCCTCCACCTTCCGCTTGAGGATGCCCCAAAGATGTTCTATTGGGTTTAGGTCTGGAGACATGCTTGGCCAGTCCATCACCTTTACCCTCAGCCTCTTCAATAAAGCAGTGGTCGTCTTAGAGGTGTGTTTGGGGTCATTATCATGCTGGAACACTGCCCTGCGACCCAGTTTCCGGAGGGAGGGGATCATGCTCTGCTCAGTATTTCACAGTACATATTGGAGTTCATGTGTCCCTCAATGAAATGTAACTCCCCAACACCTGCTGCACTCATGCAGCCCCAGACCATGGCATTCCCACCACCATGCTTGACTGTAGGCATGACACACTTATCTTTGTACTCCTCACCTGATTGCCGCCACACATGCTTGAGACCATCTGAACCAAACAAATTAATCTTGGTCTCATCAGACCATAGGACATGGTTCCAGTAATCCATGTCCTTTGTTGACATGTCTTCAGCAAACTGTTTGCGGGCTTTCTTGTGTAGAGACTTCAGAAGAGGCTTCCTTCTGGGGTGATGGCCATGCAGACCAATTTGATGTAGTGTGCGGCGTATGGTCTGAGCACTGACAGGCTGACCCCCCACCTTTTCAATCTCTGCAGCAATGCTGACAGCACTCCTGCGCCTATCTTTCAAAGACAGCAGTTGGATGTGACGCTGAGCACGTGCACTCAGCTTCTTTGGACGACCAACGCGAGGTCTGTTCTGAGTGGACCCTGCTCTTTTAAAACGCTGGATGATCTTGGCCACTGTGCTGCAGCTCAGTTTCAGGGTGTTGGCAATCTTCTTGTAGCCTTGGCCATCTTCATGTAGCGCAACAATTCGTCTTTTAAGATCCTCAGAGAGTTCTTTGCCATGAGGTGCCATGTTGGAACTTTCAGTGACCAGTATGAGAGAGTGTGAGAGCTGTACTACTAAATTGAACACACCTGCTCCCTATGCACACCTGAGACCTAGTAACACTAACAAATCACATGACATTTTGGAGGGAAAATGACAAGCAGTGCTCAATTTGGACATTTAGGGGTGTAGTCTCTTAGGGGTGTACTCACTTTTGTTGCCGGTGGTTTAGACATTAATGGCTGTATATTGAGTTATTTTGAGGGAAGAATAAATTTACACTGTTATATAAGCTGCACACAGACTACTTTTCATTGTGTCAAAGTGTCATTTTGTCAGTGTTGTCCCATGAAAAGATATACTTAAATATCTGCAGAAATGTGAGGGGTGTACTCACTTTTGTGATACACTGTATATATATATAACACACCACCACCATGTCAGTGTCACTGCAGTGCTGACAATGACCCACCACCTAAATAATACCTGCTCTGTAGCGGTCTTGTGAGAGTCCTGACCATCATGCAAATCATGCAGAGAAACAGATGGACTACACTCAGTAATTGTAGAACTACAAAGTGCTTCTATATGGTAAGTGGAGCTGATAAAATGGACACTGAAACAAGGAGGTGGTTTTGATGTTATGGCTGATCAGTGTATTTACTCTGAACATCCAGATCAACCCCTTTATAATCGTATATTTCATAATAGCAAAAATCCAGAAGATAACATCATCATCCCCTTTCCAGCATGATTCACCCTTTTGGTCACATAAGTTGTATTGCTGTTTTTCTTATTACTGTGTCTCAGCTGGAGGATTTTTCTTCTTAAAAAAGCAGTGTGCTCATGCTGGGCTGAAAGAGATTTACAGAGCTCTTACTGTAACCTAGATGAAATTGGAACAGAAAAAGAAAAGCAGTCAATGCTCATGTTCATGTTCATTCGTCCTCTATTTAATCCCAGATAATGGGTACTGCCAATCTGCCCTGAGTCTGGTTTACAATAGAACTTTAGTGTTCCTTCAAAATGGATCTACCAAGATTACTATATTTTTTTCTTTCAAAGCACAGTAAAAATAAAAGTCTGGCTCAAATATCAATGAAATAAATTAAGGTGGGCAGCTCAGTGGGTAGCACTGTTGCCTCACAGCAAGAAGGACCTGGTTTTGAGTCCCAGGTGGAACGATCTAGGTCCTTTCAATGTGGTGTTTACATGTTCTCTCTGTGTGTGCATGGGTTTCCTCCCACACTAAGTGTGTGTGTGTGCCCAGTAAATCCCACGACCCACCGTGATCCTAAACAGGATGACGTAGCAATAAAACAGACAGTGAATGAATAAAATTGAGATTCCAGTTAATTTTCTTCTCGATAGAAGTACAAGTGATTTTGTTTAGATAAATTGGGCAGCACGATCAGCTTCATTGTATTTTGTGAATATAAACAAATATAAAATTTGATGCCTGCACCACACTCCAAAAAAGTTGGGACAGAGGCATGTTTACCCCTATGTTCCATCACCCCTCTTATTATAATGACACATTTTAATAATTTGGGAGTTGAGGACATTAATTGTTGCAGTAGCGCAAGTAGATTTCTCTATTCTTGCTTGATATGAGATTCAGCTGCTCATAAGTCCATGGTCATTGTCGTCTGATTCTCCTTTTCATGATGCAGCATATCTTATTAATAAGAGAGGCCAGGTAGGCTAGTCAAGCACACACACTCTGTGTCTATGAAGTCACACTGTTAAAGCGCATGCAAGATGAGGCCTGGCACAGACTTCCTGTGAAAAGACGTCACTTTGATGGTAGCATGTTAAATGTCAACTGCACATTTACACATATTGTATGCAAGTCACCTGTGTCATAGGCACTGATGCACCCCTATATTTATTAATTTATTAGGATTTTAACATCATGTTTTACACACTTTGGTTACAATTATGACAGGACAGGTAGTTACTAGTTACACAAGATTAATCAGTTGAAGATTTAATATCAAACACAGTCATGGACAATTTAGTGTCTCCAATTCACCTCACTTGCACGTCTTTGGACTGTGGGAGGAAACCGGGACTCCCGAAGGAAACCCACACGGACATGGGAAGAACATGCAAACTCCACACCCAGAACACCCCACCTGGGGATCAAACCCAGGACCTTCTTGCTGTGAGGCGATAGTGCTACCCACTGAGCCACAATGCCGCCCATGCATTCCTATAACATGACAGTTGTGTGCTTTTTTATCTTTCACCGATAACAGTCTAGATTATTGGTGGGCAAACTACAGCCCGCGAACCAGCCTGTTAGGATGTTAAATCCGGCCCGTCGAGTATTTACAAAATTGTCCCAAAAAATGCATTAATTTAGCCTTTTTTCCTGCAATACCCTGCGTTTAAGTTCATTCCATTAGATGGCGCAATCCAAACTCTATCGACCTTTGCTAAAGCCTAGATTAACAACACTGTTCCCACTGTCCCCTTTGCTTCTTAGGCAATTTATATTAGTTCACCCCCCCATATCTGCTATTGGCCTGGCCTGTCTGTCAACTTTTAAAACCCACTGTGGCCCTTGAGCCAAACACTTTGCCCACCCCTGGTCTAGATGGTCATTTCTGTCTTTGGCAGTTACCAGAAATGGAGTTTGTATTGTGCAGTGTTGCATGTTGGGTGATTTGGAATGTGTTATCATTAAGCAATAAGCAGTGCTGCTAGTCCTGCCCATTATCTATTGGTTTTAAACAGGTATGAGAAACTAGGGTACTAGTTTTACCACCTTTTAGTATTGGAAGTGGGTTATTTGGGTCTAAAACAGACACCTTCTGTACTGTAACAAAGCCAGACATTTAAACTAGTACCTTAGGTACTGGAGCTGGAGCATTTGTACTAAAACAGAGCTACTTTCCTTGGGACGGAAATTAAATAGAATTGTAATTAAATATAGTACTTTATGTCTCGGTGGGTAGCACTGTCGCCTCACAGCAAGAAGGTCCTGGATTCGATCTTCAGGCAGGGCGGTCCGGGTCCTTTCTGTGCGTGGTTTGCATGTTCTCTTCGTGTCTGAGTGGGTTTCCTTCGGGACCTCCGGTTTCCTCCCACAGTCCAAAAACATGCAGTCAGGTTAATTGGAGACACTGAATTGCCCTATAGGTGAATGAGTGTGTGTATGTGTGTGTCTGTCCTGTGATGGACTGGTGCCCTGTCCAGGGTGTTACTGTGTGCCTTGCGCCCATTGAAAAGCTGGATAGGCTCCAGCCCCCCCCCTTCCCCGCGACCAATTGGATACGCGGTTAAGAAGGTGAGTGAGTGAGTGTAGTCCTTTATCCATTAAAAGCTTAGCCTACATTAATATTAAGGCCTCTATATTTGTAACTCTAAGGACATTTCAAATATATACTGTATAAATAAAGTAATAAATAAATAAATACAATACAAATTGGCAAACTGGACAGTTTAGAAGTAGAAAATGTACATTCCCAGTAGTGTTTAAAAAGTCTGTGAGCTCTGTGACATGGAAAAATAAGATCTTGATCTGTAAAGTATTTTCCTAAAGTAACTCATCATCTTGTCAGTCTGATCCCGGCTGAACCTCACGACTCTCTAAGTGTCTCATTGACATCTCTGCTCTTATCTTCATGTGTCACCTGTGTATGGATCTACTGTCTGTTCCTCATCATTCTCTCTCTCTCTCTCTCTCTCTCTCTCTCTCTCTCTCTCTCTCTCTCTCTCTCTCTCTCAATTCAATTCAATTTTTTCAATTCAATTTGCTTTATTGACATGACAAATTTACATATTTGTATTGTCAAAGCTTACATTAGTATATATAAATATTTGAAAAAAGAACAAGTATATACATAGAAAAAAAAATGGTAAGAAAATATTCAATTCTCTCTCTCTCTCTCTCTCTCTCTCTCTCTCTCTCTCTCTCTCTCTCTGTAGATCTTTTATCACTAAAATTGTATTTTCAGTTTTTAAACTGCTTTATCCTGGTCAGGGTCATTGTGGGTCCAGCGTCTCATGGGAACACAACTTGGACAGGGTGCAATTCTATCACAAGGCAGCACATACTCACAAACCACCACTCACTTGAAGGTAATTGACCTACTGAATGTGGTAGTGGTAGCTCAGTGGTAGGGTGCTGGACTAGTAATCAGAAGGTTGTTGGTTCAAGTCTTATCACATCATTTGGGCGCCTTAACCCTCAGATGCTTGAACTGTATTCAGTAATAACTATAACTGGCTACGGATAAAAGCACTTGCTAGTATACAGTCTGAGCAATTGAGGGTTAAGGGCCTTGCTCAAGGGCCCAACAGCAGCAACCTGGCAGTGGTGGGGCTTGACCTTTTAATTAGTAGTCCAGTACCTTACCATGTATAACTATAAATATACAGTACACAGTATATAAATATGCAAAATAAATAGAAATGTAGATATACAATATACTCAAAAAGGTGATGTGTTAGGTTGTAAATGGCCCACCAGATGTCTATGTGACATGTGCATAGACTATATGGCCAAAAGTATGTGGACAACCCCACTATGAAGTTAAAGGTCACCTATTTCTAAAAGATACATATAATCATATCTGCATTTTACAACCCCAAATCAGAAAAAGTTGGGACAGCATGGAAAAAGCAAATTATAAAAAACACAGAGTTTCTTACATTTACTTTGACTTTTATTTGATTGCAGACAGGATGAACCTGAGATATTTCATGTTTTGTCTGCTCAAGTTGGGACAGTAAAGCATTTACCACTTTGTAATGTTGCTATTCCTTTTCACCACACTTAAAAGATGTTTTGGCACCGAGGAGACCAAGTGATTTCAGCTTTTATTTTATTTTATTTTTTCTGCATTAATGCTGCCATCACAGAAGTGTAAATGACCTTTGCCAAGGGCACTGACACAGCCCCATACTATGACAGACCCTGGCTTTTGAACTTGTTGCTGATAACAGTCTGGATGGTCCTTTTCGTCTTTGGTCAGAGCTCACACACACACAATACATGTTTCCACTGTGTGATGGTCCATCCTAGTTGCCTCCAGGCCCAGAGAAGTTGACGCTGCCTCTGGACATGGTTAACACAAGGCTTCTTTTTTGCACAGTAAAGTTTTAAGTGGTATTTGTGCATGTAACTCTGTATTGTAGTGCCTGACAAAGGTTTGATAAAGTAATCCCTCACCTATGTGGTTATATCAGCTATTGTTGAGTGGTGGTTCTTGATGCAGTGCCGTCTGAGGGATCAAAGGTCACAGGCGTTCAGCTTAAGCTTACACAATTGGCCCTCACGCACTGAAATTCCTCCTGATTCCTTGAATGGTTTAATGATATTATGCACTGTAGAGGGAGAAATATGCAAATCTTTATTTGAGGTTCATTGTTTTTAAACATTTCAATAATTTTTTCATACATTTGTTGATAAACTGGATCCTCTGATCATCTTTGCTCATCAAAGACTCAGCCTTTCCTGGATGCTGCTTTTGTACCAAACTGTGATTACAATCACCTGTTGACGTCAACCGTTTTAAATCGCATTATTTTGTTTTTTCACCTCATTACTAGCCCTAAATTGCCCCCGTCCCAACTTTTTATGGAATGTGTTGCAGGTCTGAAATGCAGGAATGGATGTTTATTAATAAATTAAATGAAGTTGAGCAGATAAAACATAAAACATCTCATGTTCATCCTGCAATCAAATAAAAGTCAAAGTAAATGTAAGGAACACCGTGTTTTTATTTTATTTCCATTATCCATACTGTCCCAACTTTTTCTGATTTGGGGTTGTAAAATCAGGACAGATTCGAAGATGCTTTTCTTCTCTATGGTTGTTACATGAATATAGTTCAGTTACTGCAACCACCTATTCAGCAATTGTCAATTAACTTTAAGGCCCAACCACCAAATGTCTAGTTAGTGTATTAGTCAGCCTTTCCAGAAAAGAGGAGACTGTTATAGCCAGAATTTCTCTAATATTTTCTTGGTGTTGGTGGTGTTGGTTTTTTTTTTGTAAGAGTGACTTCAACAGGACTCATTAAAGGCACCATGTATTTATTTATTAGGATTTTACCATCATGTTTTACACACTTTGGTTACTTTCATGACAGAAACAGTAGTCACTTGTTACACAAGATTCATCAGTTCACAAGGTTATATCAAACACAGTCATGGACAATTTTGTATCTCCAATTCACCTCACTTGCACGTCTTTGGACTGTGGGAGAAAACCGGAGCTCCCGGGGGAAACCCATGCAGACACGGGGAAAACATGCAAACTCCCCACTAAAAGGACCCGGACCACTCCACTTGGGGATCGAACCCAGGACTCTCTTACTGTGAGGTGACAGTGCTACCCACTATAACAGCTACAGGAATGCATAGTTCCACAGTGGAGAATGACTTGATTTATGTCCACAGGAAGTCAATCATTTCATCCTTTAGTAATCATTTCATTATCATCACAATGTATGAGTTTTATCACCAGCAGGCTTAAACAAATTCAATTACAGATGTTCCCCAATTACCCCAAAATTACCCCAATATAAATTCTATTTAGGCTTCTTAAAGCCTTGGTGCTATGTAGAGAACTAGCCCGCAATTGCACCAGTTTTTATTGGAACCAAGGATGTGACATCAATGGAAAATGTTGCACCTTCCACCAGTGTGGGATAGAGCCTTCCCTTTCTGGTGCTGCTTTCCAACTCTTGAAAGCACCAATTAAATGTAACAAATGCTCTTTGGGGTGTCACCATTGTTGCTTGTTCCTCTAAAACTTGATACACCATGGATGCCTTTGGTACCTGGTTTAGAACCTATTTATGTTTAGTGAAAATGTATTGAAAGGTTTAAAATTAGATGCACAAACTGGAACGGAACCCGTACCACGTTGGTCGAAAAAGGTCCACATGAGTGACTGTGATGTCCCATCTGAGAGGCTCCTTACTGCACCACACTGAATACAGTAATAATGAAGTTCATGCAGGTTAACTAGTTTACTTATCTGCAATTAAAGGTGTTTGAATGGAGGTCTGGTTTGGGCAGGATCGTTCAAATCTGTGGAACGGTGCAGTGCATTGGACTGTGTTGGCGTATCTTGATAATAAATTGTCTTAAATTAAAGAAATGGTTGCAAAATAAATGCAGGATTCTGGGCAGGAGGCCCAATACATGGCCAGAATTTAGTGCTACACCACCATCTGCAGTGCATAATTCAACAGTATAACAAGGTGATCATGTAGTCCCCTTGATTTAAAATGGTCCGGGATATAAACACTAAATGCTATAATTGAACACACTGCAGAGGAACCCAGTGTACCGGAATTAATAGGATTTATAGATCGTCTGCATTGTCAGACATAATAATTAGTCATTATGGATGGTGTTTGACACTCAGTGCTGATTATTAGAACTCATTGCCAATTCACATTATTTAAATAGATCTGCATCCTGTCCTTGGTGTGTTGCTAAACCCACTAATTCCAGGGAAACCGGACCATGAAAATGAAATAAAATGGAAAAAAAACTAATTCACTCAACTTAATTCACTTAATTCAGACTGAAATAACAGGACCAAGTTTTCTTAAGTTTTATTTTTACTAAACATAGTTTCTCTTGTTATTTATATTTTATATTTTATTATGTTTACACACACCGAGACCTAAGTAACTGCATTTCGTTCTAATCATGTACATGGTTTTGAATGACAATAAAGCTGAGTCTGAGTCAATGATTCCAAGCTCCAGTGTAGGCTGGATACTAGAAATGAATAAAATACAGCAAAACTGAGTCCAGAATTAGTCTCTACATGATAAATAATCATACACAAATTAGAATGAATGCAAGGTTCTGGGAAGTCCAATAATGTGCCCGAAATGTAATAACCACTATCTACAGTGCATCATTTAATAATGTAACAAGGAAGTTAAGTCAGGTTGATTTAAAATTGAGACTGTTCCTCACTGTGTAAAATGCACCATGAAAATACTTTAATAGTCTTTGAAGTTCATTATAGCCTGCAACAGTTTGATACACCGTGTGCCTGAGGCAGCAAAGCAACCCCAAAACATCACTGAGCCTCCATGTTTTAGATAGATAGACAGACAGATGGATAAATAGATTATAGATGGACAGACAGATAAATAGATTATAGATAGACAGACAGATGGATATAGATGGACAGACAGACAGACAGATTGATAGATAGATATACAGACAGACAGATATAGAAAGATAGACAGACTAATAGACAGACTTCAGGCAGCAAAACAACCCCGAAACATCACTGAGCCTCCATGTGTTAAATAGATAGACAGACAGACAGATTGATTATAGACAGAGAGATAGATAGATTATCTAGATTGATAGATAGACAGACAGACAGATAGACAAATATATAAATACACAGACAGACTAATAGGCAGACCTGAGGCAGCAAAGCAACCCCAAAACATCATTGAGCCTTCGTGTGTTAAATAGATAGATAGACAGACAGATACATTATAGACAGACAGACAGATTATAGACAGACAGATAGATTATCTAGATTGATAGATAGACAGACAGACATATAGACAAATATATAAATACACAGACAGACTAATAGGCAGACCTGAGGCAGCAAAGCAACCCCAAAACATCACTGAGCCTCCATGTGTTAAATAGATAGATAGACAGAGAGACAGATAGATTATAGACAGACAGACAGATTGATAGACAGAGAGACAGACAGATATAGAAATAGATAGATAGACTAATAGACAGAGCTGAGGCAGCAAAGCAACCCCGAAACATCACTGAGCTAAATAAATAGATAGACAGACATATTATAGACAGACAGATCGATTATAGACAGACAGACAGATAGATTATCTAGATTGATAGATAGACAGACAGACAGATAGATAGACAGATGGATATAAACAAATGGATGGACGGACAAACAGACAGACAGATTAACAGATAGACAGACAGATATAGAAATAGATAGACAGACTAATAAATAAACAGGCAGGCAGGCAGGCAGGCAGACAGACACAGACAGACAGACAGATAGATCTTGACAATCTTGTAAGGACTGGGACTTAAACAGGTTAACAAATCTTAGTACACGGTATTTATTTACAAATATATACAATTATAAACACCAGTGCTGTATAATAATACAGAAACAATAGAAAGCAATCTATAATGAAGAACTAATGCTGTATGAAATGATCAATATACACCCTGTTAAATGCTAACAACTAAGCCCAACACAGAACGTGCAGTAAGACACTATAAACATAAACCTGACACCAAACTACAAGAGAGAAGTCAGTGAAGCACTAGCACATGGTGAGACAGTGAAGTACAGTCCTGTGTGATGAGACCGAAGGAAAGGCTATACATAGTTCTGTAATCAGGATGGGGAAGGAGCTGCAGGACTTAGTACTCAAGCGATGTGGAGCGCTGTGATCACGCACCAAAGGGTGGGACTGTGAGTGGTGCATTCTGGGGATTAAGCTTTATTACAAATCAGATCCTTTTGTGTCTTGCTTGTAGAATTTTTTTTAACATATGAATAGGGACAGTTGTAGCCTAGTGGGTAGAGCTTTGGGCTATCAATCGAAAGGTTGGGAGTTTGAATCACGACTCAGTCATACAGCCACTGTTGGGCCCTTGAGCAAGGCCCTTAACCCTCTCAGCTCCAGGGGCGCCGTACTTCCAAACAAGCTGGGGTATGCAGAAAAAATAATTTTGTTGTACTGTACATCTGTATGTATATATGACAAATAAAGGCGTTCTATTCAATTCTATGAGGGGAACTTCAAAAAGTTTCAGCACTTTTATATTTTGGTTATAAACAGTGAGAGTGGGAGGAGTAGTAATCGGTCCTGTCTGAGAGACTGAGAGAGCACCTTTTTGGACGCTCAAAGAAGCTTTAAGGGAAAGAAGATTTTAATGTGATGATAATGTGAAAGCAGCGCTTGCATCAATGGCAACGAGCTCAACCAGAAACAGTTTTTGCTGATGGCATTAAAAAGTTGGTATGATGCTGGAAAAAATGCATCAGGTGACGATGTAGAAAGGTGATGTCATTTGTTTTCAAAATTCTTATTAAACAGAGTTTAAAAAAGTGTGGAAACTTTTTGAAAAACCCTTGAACATACACTATACGGACAAAAGTATTGGGACACCCATTCTAATTTTTGATTTCATAAGTTTCAGCCAGAGTGATTGCTAAGTTATTAAGCTAATTTAAGCTTTTACAAATGTTACTAACCAAACCAACATTACCTACAATGCCACCCTGGGACTTGCATTCCAGGGAAATATTTATTTAGGGAAGACACTCAGGTTCGTATAGCAAAATATCCGAAATTAGCAAACTAAACAGAAAACAAATAAAGAAACAGTTTAAATCCAAAAACCTACCAAACCCCAGTGAAATCAATCAAGGTACGCCCCCAAATGTCTAAATGCCAAACCAGCAAACCACCGCAATTCCACACACTATAATTTGGTAGGAAATCAATCAACTGAAATCAAAACAATAAAATAAACACAAGACAGTCAAAAAAAACCCAAACAATACGAAAGCAAAACAGTTAATAAGAGACAAAGCAGCTCTACAAGGCAAAACAGTTATGCAAGGCAAAAACAGTTAATAAGAGACAAAGCAGCTCTACAAGGCAAAACAGCTATGAAAGCAAAACAGCAGCGCTCGATGGGAATGGGTCAATTGAACACGCCAGGCAACCAAACTCAGCTCTTCACAGGAATGCATCCACTAAATCAATCTGGCAACCCACGAAGCAGCAGAATAAGACGGCGAGTGAGTGAACTCCATCCCAGCCACCTGTAAACCAAACACATCACTTATAGCCATTTAATATTACATTGGCGTGAAATTATACCTTAATGCGCAGCCAATACATATCGGAGGAGAAGGGCTCACAGGTGGCGCACACACACGGCACTCAACAGCCAACCAAGCGGTAGCAATCACGCCGTTCATCAGCTGTGTGCAAGACATGGAATCACTAGTACAACCTATACACTCTAAAGGAAATGCGGAGTTACTCTGGACCTACCTCCAATCACCGCAACCGGGATAACCCAACCAGAAAACACCTCGCTCTGAACATGGTACTATTCCGGCAGAAATCCAACTGACCAGGCATGACACCTCATAGAAGCACAAAGCCACGCACCAGCGTGACCAAGTTAGTCTCCCCCGAGACTCACAATGAATGGGGGGTGGGTCCTTTAACTCGCACACCTGTAACCAACTCACCTGCCTTTAAGTACCCTATAAAGACACCTACGTCATACTAATTATCCAATCCAGCCGCACACAGCCACATGTAATTAAAAGCTCTCAGCAGGGAGACACCACGGTTGACCAGTCACAAAGACATGAAGAAAATGTTTTATTACCTGAATGAACTGGAACATCAACTGAGGCTTTCTTGACCAACATCAGTGTCCAGGTATATGAATGCCTTTTTTGTCAGAATAGACATACTTCTTGTGAGATGTAATGATATCGGCTAGGACGAGATAAGAGGGGACGGACACACACGCAGTTGAACAATGATTCAATAATCACAAAAGACAAGACATGGTTGTAAACAAGATGGGGAGAACAAGACATACAAACACATGACCTATGCTAAAAGCTAACTGCTAAGCTAAATGATAAATCTAAACACACAAGAACAACGCTAAAGCTAAATGCTAAACATGAAACAGGAACCTAAACCCTAAGCTAAGCTAACAACATGGTACAAGACAGAATCACTAAACAAACATGAACAAAGCTAAACAAGAACTAGACTAAGACAAACAGGACAAACAAAACAAGACTTAAACAAAAAGCATGGACTGACTAACATGAGCATGGAATGGCAAGACAAACAAACTCAAACAAACCCAAACCAAACCAAACCAAACCAAACCAAACGAACAGGAGCTGGTATCAAACTGACAAGGCAAAGGCAAACCAAACCGAATTGACAGAGTCAAACCAAAATAGTCTCCCAAGACTGGTCCCCAACTGCTTCCTTATTTGCCTCTTAAACGAGGTGCAGTTGTGGGTAAATACCAGAGGGGACCAATTATAATGTGGGGCGTTGACTTCAGCATGTGCTCCTGGAGAGTGGGGCGTGGCACATAAACACACTCCAGGAGCACAGAGGCTTGATTCGTGACACGAGAAGCCTTCTCAGGAGTCTGAGTGTAGTTCTAGCTGAAAGGATCACATAGAAGTCACTCAATTTTAATACTATATGTTTTTGAAATGGAATGTCCAGCAAGCTCATGGTCAGGTGAGCAAATGCTCTTGACCATATAGTGTACTGAATTAAATAAGGACGGCTGTGTCCACATTTTTTGCACCAAATACTGTAATTATATCCAACTAACATGTTTCATATCGATATCCACCAGCCAGGAAATCATTTACTATTTATTTACACCCGCCGCGAGCCCACACTAGATTCATTTTTAACGACGTAGGCTGCAGGTATACTGTAATTTCTGGATGGAATTGTTGAGAAAAACATACCCAGTGCTCCCTGAGGAGCTGAGGCTGGCGGAAATGCTCTCACAGCACGCTTTATGCTGACGCCCCTCTGAACTCCTGTCTGAATGTGAGTTTCTGAGGGTTCATGCTCGGGTGTCTGTGAGCGTACGGCGTGTGCGGGAGTCTGGGGTCACGCTGACACTTTAAAACAGGAGCAAAATCAGTCTAGTGTGTATGACCAAAAGTATTCGGACACCTGACCATGAGCTTGTTGGACATCACAGTTCAAACATATAGTAACCTCTATGTGATCTTTTCAGCTAGGACAGGGCAGTGGTAGCTCAGGACTAGTAATCAGGAGGTTGTCGGTTCAACCCCCACCACCGCTAAATTGCCACTGTTGGACCACTGAGCAAGGCTCTTAACCCTCAAGTGTTTAGATAGTATTCAGTCATAATTGTAAGTCACTTTGGATAAAGAAAGCGTCCACTAAATGCCACAAATGTGAATGTAGAACAACAGCCACTCTTCTAAGGAGGCTTCTCACAAGGCCTTGAAGTATTTCTGTGGGAATTTGTGCCCATTTCGTCTGGGCTGGGCACTGATTTTGGTCGAGAAAGCCTCAGTCGATGTTCCAGTTCATTCCAAAGTTGTTCAGCAAGAATGTCTTTATAGAGCTTGCGTTGTGCACAAGGGTACAGTCTTGCTTGAACAGGAAAGGGCCTTCCCTAAACTGTTGCTGCCAAGTTGGAAGTAAATAATTTATTATATTATTGTTGTTATTATTATTATTAATCATTAAATTTTTATTATGGTTATTATTATTATTATTATTATTATTATTATTATTATTGTTGTTGTTATTTTTATTATTATTATCATTATTGTTATTATTATTAGTATTATTATTATCATTATTATTATTGTTGTTGTTGTTATTATTAATATTATTATTATTGTTGTTATTATCATTATTATTATTATTGTTATTTTATTGTTATTATTATTATTATCATAAATATTATGTATTGTTATTATTATTATTATCATTATTATTATTATTATTATTATTATTATATTATTTATTATTATTATAATTATTATAATTATTATTATTATCATCATAATTATTATTTATTATTATTATCATTATTATTATTATTATTATTATTATTATTATTATTATTATTATTATTATTATTATTATTATTATTATTATTATTATTATTATTATTATTATTATTATTATTATATTATAGTTGTTGTTGTGGTTTTACGACTTTTTTATCCTGGTCAGGGTTGCTGTTTCCCTGGATTCTCTGGACATAATGCAGCAAAACACCCCAGACTAAAAAAAACACTAACCCTAACCTTAACTCTGGCATGTTTTTAGGAGGTGAAAGAAAATTAGCATAGCCAAAATACACACAGAGACACACAGACTTGCCAGAACTTCATACAGACAGTAACCAGAAGCAAGGATTGAACCTAGCTCCATGAAGCTGTATACCAACAACGTTAGCTCCTGTACCACAGTGCTGTTCACTGATATTTATTTTTAAAAGCGATGACACTCCACAGCTTCTTTTTTTGATAAAAACCGCCCACTGTGTCTAAAATCTTTTCACAAAGTCTATTTCAAACCTCTTTCTTTCTATTTGTCAAGCCGTGTGTAGATGTTGTGAAACTGAAGCGCACTCGGCACTTTGTCCACAGCAAGTAAAGCGACCCCCTGCTGAGAAAAGCCATCACTCTGAAAAAAACAAGGTTCACAAACACCAGCACTAACAGTAAACACCGCTGTGTGTTTGGACAGCGGGGGGATTTGCTTTCAATAAAACTTCGCTTTCTTTTTTGCTTTCTTTTCTTTTTTCTTTCCTTTTTGCAAAAGAAGAGCGCACATTTATATCAAACCAGAAAAGTACTTGCACTCTCAAAGAGAAACATTTAAAAGGCTCCAATGTTAGGATTCGCCCAGCTCTTACCTTTTTACTTTCGTTTTTCCCCGTTTTGGCGTTTTGTTTTCATCCGCGTTTATTTATTCCCCGTTAGTCCGGTCGGGTTTTTGTTCTTGTTAGTGTTTGCGTTGGTTTTTCCTGTTTGGCTCCCTTCTCCCCCTAGCGGCTTGGAGCGGTACTGTTCCCGGAGTTCGCTGCGGAAGCCAGCCAATAGATCGCTGGAGGGCGGACTCTACTCACCTGTGCCTCGTTTACCACCTCATCAACCACTGCATATAAACGCCGGCTTTTCCTCTGCTCTTCGCCAGATTGTCTGCTTGCCACCGCGGTACCGTGACGTCTGACTCCTGAACTACACATTACTCTGTGAGTTTAGTACCTTGTTGCTATTCAAGCCTTTAAACCTTGTTGTTTTTTCCTCTGCTGTCTGCAGCCCAGCGATCCCCACACCACCTGGCTTCCCGGCTTACCTATCGTCTCCTGGATTTGGCTCCTTCGCTCCTTGTGTCCTGGTTCCACTCCTACCTGCCTCTTCGTGTTCCTCCAGACCCTGGACTGCTTGGGACACCTTCCTGCACACCCGGATGAACACCACGGCTCCCCCTGTTCACCTCTCAGACACCCTGCGCCTTCTACCATCAGTACCGCCCCAGCCGCTTCCCCAGTGTTCTCCGTTGTTTGGTTCATTTAGTATTATCTTTCGTTTTGTTAATTCCAATAAAAGCCCCATTACCTACTTGTGGTTCTGACCTTTTTGTGCATCTATTGTTTGGGTTCCCCTCTGCTACGGGTTCACCTGAAACCCCCCCCATAACATCCAAGGCCAATATCAGACAAAATACAAATAAATAAATAAGCACAGTGTGGAAAATATACAAGACTGACAAGGACAAAGTGAATCTGCACAATCTGCCACTTTAGTCAAATAATTCTTTAAATAAATAAATCAGATTTATTTATTAGGATTTTAAGGTCACTTTGGTTCCATTCATGACAGACAGGTAATCAAGGTTTTAAATGTCAAACACAGTCATGGACATTTTTGTATGTCCAAATCACCTGGCTGCACGTCACTGTGGGAGGAAACCAGAGCTCCAGGAGGAAACGGGGAGAACATGCAAATTCCACACAGAAAGGACCCGGACCCACTCCACCTGAGAATTGAACCCAGGACCTTCTTGCTGTGAGGTGACAGTGCTACCCACCGAGCCACCATGCCACCCTATTGGATAATCGATCAACCAGATTAGGTAGCTGAATGCAGGCAGATTTTATTTCAGCCAGATCTTATACTAAACTTCACCATCAAAGTCAAGCAGTTACCTTAAATCTTTCAAGAGAAACACTTTTCCACAATCTAAGAAGATTCCAGTAAATAATAGTAAACCATAATTACTCAAACTGCTCACCAGAGACATCAGACAAACTGCAGACTGCAGACATCTCCAGCCTAACATAAGGTCAGTGTTTCTGACTCTGCAATATGAAGGAGTCTCATCTGACATTTGCAAAAAAAGTAAACTCTGATCCCCAGGCCTTATGGGATATTGTGTTATGAACAGATGAATCATTTGGACAACACAGGTTTTAATATCTGAGGAAGGTGCTATAATGCACCATTATAGCCACTGTTTACCATGGAGATTGCACTAGTGTTTCTTCACTTACATAAAACCATTCACTTAATGCAAAACAAAGCATTATTAAAGCAAGGTTTGTAAAGAACAGTCAACAATTTTGGTGGGGAGGACCTCCAGTGGACTGCAGAGTGTCCTGACCTCAACACATGTGGGTTCAATGTCAAGGAACATTCTTAAATAGGGCATCCAGGTGAGATAACAGGATATTCCGCTAGCACATCAGCGCTGGGATTCTGAACTCTCCAAGTTTGAATTTAGCAGGCACAATTGGTCACTATGCAGATAGTCTAACACAGCAGTCCCCAACCTTTTTTGCACCACGGACCGGTTTCATATGAGATATAATTTCACGGACTGATGGGGGCGGGAGGATTTAAAATCAAATCATACGACGATTATACGAAGTGCATAACGTAACTTCTCAGCAACGATGGAAAATCAGTGGAAACCCTGAGCTTTTTTCGCTGCAATGAGACACTCCCACCTAGTGGTGATAGGACACAATATCACCCGAAGTTTGTTCCTTATGTCCAGTCTACTCCATGACTTTGGTTGCCATAACTGCAGAAAATCCTGCTTCACAAAGACAGGATGTTGGAAATAGAAGCTGTGTTTTTATGCTTTTGTAGCAATCTCTGATTATTTATTCTTTCTGTGCGGCACTGTTCTAGGGGGTGGGGTCTTTGATACTGTGTAGTGAATACTGGTTAGTAGTCTGAAGCGCCTGTACAGAAGTGGAAGAACGCAGAGATCAGTAGGGACTGGCCTCACACTCAAATCCACTGCAGTATGGGCGAATAAGAAGGGGTCAGTGGTCAGCGGAAGACAAATTTATGCTAAATTGGGAGAAAAATAGGGGAAAATGCATAAATAGCAAAATAAATTCCCAAGTTCTTGTTTTCTTCTTAAATAAACAACAAATATGAATACATTTTATTTTGCCAGTTACACCATGGCCATATCCTGTGGTGTCAACAAATACAGGTGATGCAACCAGTGCCAGATCCAGCTGTACTCGGCTGGTGGGCAATGCCAGGGAAGGTTGTTTGAGGTAAGCATCCCCTAACAAGCCATAAAATCTGGCAGGGAAGGACAAAAACATCATTTAGTAGGATCATCATTTTACATTTAGGATTGTCTTTTTCCTGCACCTTCAGACTACGTCAACAAAGCTGGCCCTGCAGGAGGCCAAAGAAGGTTTAAAAATCCAAGCAGTAATACCCATGGGCAGCACTATATGAGCAATCCTAAACAAAAATCTCCCGCGCTTATACTCAATTTAAAACCTGATTGCTGCTTTAAACAGCATCTGAAAGCCACGGAGTGGTCGAGGCTGAATTTCGAGAAGTCTCTCTCTTAGCCAATGACTGTAGAAGGGATATACTATATACTGGTGCTGGTCATAAAATTAGAATATCATGAAAAAGTTGATTTATTTCAGTAATTCCATTCAAAAAGTGAAACTTGTATATTATGTTCATTCATTACACACAGACTGATATATTTCAAATGTTTATTTATTTTAATGTTAATGATTATAACTGACAACTAATGAAAACCCCAAATTCAGTATCTCAGAAAATTAGAATATTACTTAAGACCAATACAAAAAAAGGATTTTTAGAAATGTTGGCCAACTGAAAAGTATGAACATGAAAAGTATGAGCATGTACAGCACTCAATACTTAGTTGGGGCTCATTTTGCCTGGATTACTGCAGCAATGCGGCGTGGCATGGAGTCCATCAGTCTGTGGCACTGCTCAGGTGTTATGAGAGCTGAATTGTTGGGTCTGGCGTATCGCATCTTCCTCTTCACAATACCCCATAGATTTTCTATGGGGTTAAGGTCAGGCGAGTTTTATGGCCAATTAAGAACAGGGATACCATGGTCCTTAAACCAGGCACTGGTAGCTTTGGCACTGTGTGCAGGTGCCAAGTCCTGTTGGAAAATGAAATCTGCATCTCCATAAAGTTGGTCAGCAGCAGGAAGCATGAAGTGCTCTAAAACTTCCTGGTAGACGGCTGCGTTGACCTTGGACCTCAGAAAACACAGTGGACCAACACCAGCAGATGACATGGCACTCCAAACCATCACTGACTGTGGAAACTTTACACTGGACCTCAAGCAACGTGGATTCTGTGCCTCTCCTCTCTTCCTCCAGACTCTGGGACCTTGATTTCCAAAGGTAATGCAAAATTTACTTTCATCAGAGAACATAACTAATGGTTTTCTTGGTGACTGTGCTCCCAGCTCCCTTGAGATCATTGACAGAATTCTTGCTGGTTGGTAGGGGATCAAATACTTATTTCCCTTAATTAAATACAAATTAATTTAAAACTTTTATTTAATGTTTTTTTTCTGGATTTTTTGTTGATATTCTGTCTCTCTCTGTTAAAATAAACCTTCCATAAAAATTATAGACTGTTCAAGTCTTTGTAAGGGGGTAAACTTACAAAATCAGCAGGGGATCAAATACTTATTTTCCTCACTGTATATATATACAGTATATATACTGTAAATATTAGTACCAAAAAAATAAAATGGTTAAATTGTATAATTTTTTCATTTAACATTGTGCACAAATGTGTCACCTATGTAAATATGTATTTTTTTTCCTCAGCATTTTGCTTATTTGATCATTTTAGTGTTGTTGACACACAACAAGGGCACAAAAATGTCATTCAGTGCAACGACTAATTTATGACAAAATACACACACAAGGAACAATCTTAGCCACTTCAAATGTATAAGTTTAGTATATCTCTTACAAAAGATTTAAAACCTCAGAAGAAACTGTACTTACTCTGTTTTGAATTTTCTGTGCATTGTTTGTACTCTAATGAGTCTTGGGATTTTGTTTATTTGTATACAAGATGTTTTTGCTACACATTCTATTCTATTTGAAACCTAATCAAACTCTGTTTTCTATGAAGCAGGCCTGGATTCTCTTGCATTCACATGAAAAAAAGATATAATAATTACTTATTACAGTTATTTTAAGCAAATGTTTTTGTTGCACTGTATGATGATTTTATGTTGCACTGAATGACAAACTCCAAATTATCCTGTTACATCAGAATATTCATGACTTAATTTGTTTTTAAGTTCTTTATTGATTAAAGTAGCAGTAGTAGAATGAAAATATGCCACACCAGTGGCAAGTATGTGTTATAATATTACTACATCATGAAAAAAGTAAGGCAATGAAAAACATAGCTAATGAAGCCATCATAACAACTTGTAAGGCACCAGAACAGGGTGGAAGTGTGGAATTTGTGTCATAACACGTGAAAAAGTTGCTGCAGTAAATTCATTCAGCCGTGAAAACCATTTGAAGTCGCATTTTATTTCGTGAACTGAACAAATGTTTTCCAGTCTTTTGTTGTTAACCTTGAGGTTCTTGCTGTACATGGCTTTGGTTCTGCGATTATGATTTTGACATCAGACTTAAGGTAGTACATTTCATCAGGTGGATTTGGCCACACAAAGGAATTTCTGTTTCAGTTTTGTAGCATGCAGCTAACTTGCACCTCATCTCCTACAGACAGCAGTACCTGCCCAACGAATGGCAGGTCATCGTACTTGACAATAACAAAATCTCAGGGACCACTTCATCAAAAACATAATTATTAATATTCATTGTAATTACTGCTCTTATTAAGGAAGACTAGAATGGAAAAAAGTGGTTTTAATATTTAAAAATAATTTTAAAACATTATAAAGTCAGTATAACAATGTCATTGTCAATTTAGTGCAACAGCGAAATTCTGTTGCACTGAATGACTGTTGTTGTACTGAATGACAGAAATTTTACTTTAGCACATTTTACAGTTATCCCAGTGGTTAGCAAAAGCTAACATTGACCTTAGCTCAAAGACATTTCTACACATTCACATTTAAATGTTAATAACCTTGTTTGTTTACAAGATTAACCGTAATATTACGTTTTCTGTGTTGTACTGAATGACACTCAGTTTTGTTCTTTAATGTACTGTGTCAGTAAAAAGACATTTTTATCAAATAATGTTAAAATGCATTGACCTCGTGTGTGTGCTGAAGGGTCCCCAGGAGTCTTCTTTTGTTGTTATAATTGGTCACATGACTGCAGTAGCTTGATTGCATATTAAAATAAGGCTTTTTATTAACATTGTACTGATTGACAACTGAAGATTGGGAAAATGGGGACTGAAAGTATCCTGAATATTATTAATATTAAAAAACACATCTGATTGAATATTATTTAATATGTCACACATGACAGTTGTACAATTATGCCAAAGCAGTCAATGTTAAGTTTTACTTAAGATTAATTAGTTTTTTCTTAATGTTTTATTACTTAAAGAGGTAGGGGAACAGTTGCACTGAATGACATTTTGGGGGTTTCAAGGGTTATTTTGTCAAAAATCATACATTTTCCGTAAAAATTACTTTAGGTTTCAGTAAAGATGTACAAATGGAGTAGATTGAAGGTATATCCACTTATATTAATATAATTTTATATTATTTATCAAGTGGGGACACTAAGAAGTTACTTCTCGTCTTTGACCCATATACACATATACACTGCTCAGCCATAACATTAAAACCACCTCACTGTCCATTTAATCAGCTCCACTTACTATATAGGAGCACTTTGTAGCTCTACAATTACTGACTGTAGTCCATCTGTTTCTCTACATACTTTTTTAGCCTGTTCTTCAATGTTCATGACCCCCACAGGACAATCACAGAGTAGGTATTATTTGGGTGGTGGATCATTCTCAGCACTGCAGTGACAATGACATGGTGGTGGTGTGTTAGTGTGTGTTGTGCTGGTGTAAGTGGATCAGACACAGCAGTGCTGCTGTAATTTTTAAATACTTTACTGTCACTGCTGGACTGAGAATAGTCCACCAACCAAAAATATCCAGCCAACAGCGCCCCGTGGGCAGCGTCCTGTGACCACTGATGAAGGTCTAGAAGATGATCAACTCAAACAGCAGCAATAGATGAGCGATCGTCTCTGACTTTACATCTACAAGGTGGACCAACTAGGTAGGAGTATCTAATAGAGTGGACAGTGAGTGGACACGGTATACAAAAACTCCAGCAGTGCTGCTGTGTCTGATCCATTCATAGCAGCACAACACACACTAACACACCTTTTTAGGGTCGTGGTGGGTCCAATTCACTGGGCGAAAAGTAGGAAAGGTCCCGGACAGGTCACCAGTCCATCACAGGGCAAACAAACACACACACACACACACACATACAGGGTATTTAGTATCTCCAATTAACCTGACTGCATGGAAGAAACCAGAGCACCTGGATGAAACCCACACAGACACAGGGAGAACATGCATTCAAGACCTGGAGAGAAGAAATGCTGTACACTGCTGCCTCATCCTGGCTGCTTTATTTTCACCCACGTAAAGATGGGTTATTCATAGTGCCCTCCGTCTTGAACAGCCAAACTCACGCTGGCACACGGGAGACAGTTTACGCACCTCAGCTTGAAAAACAGACCAGCCTGAAAGCTTTCAACAGACTCCATTACTTCTCTTCCAACCTCCTTCTGTCAATCTCTCTCTCGCTGTTTCTAATTCTTTCTCTCTCAAACTTTCTCTGCTGGCACAGACCTTCTGCATTCGTGGTGTTAATTGAGAAAGCAAGGAAGGAGAATTTACTTAATGTGTCTGAATGATGCATCAGCAGGCGCGAAGCTTTTAGAGCCGACGTTCAAACAGCGCGGACGAGAGAATAACGAGCCGTGAGCCAGAACCCTCCAGATTCATCCTCTCTCTTCATCTTTCTGTTTTGTTTCACTCTTTGAAGCTGTTGATGGCCACATCGCTTTGATCAGAACTACAGATGAAACCTGGTCTTGTTCTTGTCATGCAACTACTAAAAGAAAAGAAAAAATAAGAAAATCATTCTTTGCGACTCAGAAGTCATGATTTACACTGATCAGCCATAACATTAAAACCACCTCCTTGTTTCTACACTCACTGTCCATTTTATCAGCTCCACTTACCATATAGAAGCACATCTGTTTCTCTACATACCTTTTTAGCCTGCTTTCATGCTGTTCTTCAATGGTAAAGACCCCCACAGGACCACTACAGAGCAGGTATTATTTAGGTTCTGGATCATTCTCAGCACTGCACTGACAATGACATGGTGGTGGTGTGTTAGTTTGTGTTGTGCTGGTATGAGTGGATCAGACACAGCAGTACTGCTGGAGTTTTTAAATACTGTGTCCACTCACTGTCCACTCTATTAGACACTCCTACCTAGTTGGTCCACCTTGTAGATGTAAAGTCAGAGACGATCACTCATGTATTGCTGCTGTTTGAGTTGGTCATCTTCTAGTGGTCACATGACGCTGCCCACAGGGAGCTGTTGGCTGGATATTTTTGGTGTGTGGACTATTCTAAGTCCAGCAGTGACAGTGAGGTGTTTAAAAACTTCATCAGCACTGCTATGTCTGATCCACTCATACCAGCACAACACACACAAACACACCACCACCATGTCAGTGTCACTGCAGTGCTGAGAATGATCCACCACCCAAATAATACCTGCTCTGTGGTGGTCCTGTGGGGGTCCTGACTATTGAAGAACAGCATGAGAGACTAAGAAAGCATGCAGAGAAACAGATGGACTACATTCAGTAATTGTAGAACTACAAAGTGCTTCTATATGGTAAGTGGAGCTGATAAAATGGACAGTGAGTGTAGAAACAAGGAGGTGGTTTTAATGTTATGCCTCATCAGTGTAAGAATAATCTATCTGTTCAGTCTTCCCACTCTCTCTTAAGTGAGAATGTCTGTTCGTATCCTGACCACATTTGAGTAGTTACACTCACTGAGCACTTTATTAGGTACAACCATCTAGCTACACCTACTATACAGATAAACTTTGTGGTGTACAATTACTGACTGTAGCCCATTTCTTGCTCTGAACACTTTGGGTCTGTCCGAAACCTAGTCATCTCTCCACATAGACATATTTTACATCATCATACACTCCCCTAAAAATGCACCTACTGAGGCACCTTAATCTGAGTGATAATCTGGCTGAATAAAAAGGGAGCGTCCGACACTCTCTTAGTGCTGAAGGCAATCCCAGCATTCAGTGCGACCCAACTTTTCTCACAAAAAAATGTTAAACATAGCGGACGAATGCAGAGCAACCAACGGAGTTCTTTTCAAATGTAAATAAATTCTCACTGATTTTTAATTTGTATAAAGGTGCACAAGTGTTGTTTATTTACAAATTCGGTTTTGTCAGGGACAGTGTCACGGTTTTCGGTACACAGAGGGAGATGTTAGCTGGCATGCTAGTGGGTTGTGCCGCCTCAACCCATTGGTTTGAATGACCTGAGGCTAACTGTGTTGACTTGGAAAGCAAAAACTGCAGGGACGTAATCGGCGTAATCTCTGTATAAGTAGTGCGTCTAAATAATCTGCCTTATGAGTTTGATGTTTTATTAGAATCCTCTCTGCTGAGGCAGCTGATCAGGTCGGCAGTAGGCAGCTCACTAGGTTTTCAGACAGATTCTTTGTCACCATATTGTTCCCTATTTATCAGTCAAAAGCGACCCTTATAGGACCTCCACAGATGAAATCAAATCAAATCACTTTATTGTCACGTCACATTAACACAGGTGTGAAAGGTGAGTGAAATGCTTAGGTGCATAGTCCCTCACAGTTGCAATACACATTAATTACAAAAAATATACACATTAACTTACATAAAAACTAGCACCATTTGTTGGAATAGAATTGGAATAAAAAGTCCGACATGTATAGTTGTTGTGCAAGATATGAATTACACATGGTAAAGTGCAGAGTGCAGAATGGGTTGTATGGGGGGGGGGGGGGGGGGGGGGTATGGTGGGGGAGATCACTGTATTGTTTATGAGGGGTGTGCTTGTCCATTGCTGTTCAGCAGTCTGATGGCTCGGGGGAAGAAGCTGTCTCGGTACCGGCTGATTCTGGTCCTGATGCTCCTGTACCTCCTGCCGCTCGGCAGCTGTAAAAACAGGCAGTGGCTTGGGTGGGTGGAGTCCTTTATAATCCTCCTGGTCTTCCTCAGGCAGCGGCTGGTGTAAAGATCTTGGAGGTTTGGCAGTTGAACCCTGGTGATATGCTGGGCTGTCCGTATGACCCTCTGCAAAGCTTTCCGTTCCAGAGCAGTGCAGCTCCCGTACCAGGCGGTGATGCAGCCTGTCAGTACACTTTCCACAGTGCACGTGTAAAATGTCCTGAGGATACGGGTACTCATGCCAAACCTCTTAAGCCGTCTGAGGAAAAAGGCGAGGCGTTGTTGGGCCTTCTTCATCACCCGTGTGGTGTGTTCTGTCCATGTGAGATACTCAGTGATGTGGCCCCCGAGGAACCTGAAGCTGCTGACCCTCTCCACCGTGGCTCCGTTGATGGTGATGGGGGCGTGCGCTCTCCTGCTTCCTGAAGTTCACAATCAGCTCCTTGGTCTTGCTGACGTTAAGATAGAGGTTATTTTCCTGGCACCAGTGTATCAAGAAGCTGACCTCCTCTCTGTAGGCTGTCTCGTCGTTGTTGGAGATCAGACCTATGATCGTCGTGTCATCTGCAAATTTGATTTGAGTCACGAGCTGTGACTAGCAGTGCAGTCATGTGTGTACAGGCAGTAGAGCAGGGGACTCAGAACGCAGCCCTGGGGAGCTCCGGTGTTGAGGGTCTGTGAGGAGGAGGTGATGCTTCCCATCCTGACCACATGGCGTCGATCAGACAGGAAGTCCAGGATCCAGCTGCACAGAGAACTGTTCAGACCCAGGTCGCGGAGCTTAATGTCCAGTCTTGAAGGTACAATGGTGTTGAAAGCTGAGCTGTAGTCTACAAACAGCATTCTCACATATGTGTCCTTCCTGAAGTGTGGGTTATGGACCATACTGTTCACCAGTTTCAAGGTTTTGTTAAAAGCCATCCTAGATGAGTGGAGATTGGTATATTACTGCCCTTGATTTCAATGGACATGTCCAGCAAGCTCATAATCAGGTGTCCAGATACCTTAGACATGTTCAAATATGTTTTATGAACGTTCCAAAATATGTTACCCTGTTTAGTATTCGTAAAACATTGGTGGAGAGTATTGTATAACACCAATATCCAAATTCTTCTACAGGTGGATTTATACTGGTGGTACAAGTGGATTTTTAATGGGAGACAGGGCTGAACTGCAGGCGGGCCAGTCTAGCACCTGCACTCTCTTTCTTTGTAAATATTTTCCCCCATCTAGTGTTTGAAAAATGCTGGTGGAGAGTATTGTGTAAAATGTGGGTCCAAATATTTCTACAGGTGGATTTTTAATGGGAGAAAGGGCAGAACTGCAGGCAGGTCAGTCTAGCACCTACACTCTCCTACCTCCCAAATATTTGCCCCAATTTAATGTATGGAAAATGCTGGTAAACGTATTATGTGAAGTGTGGGTCCAAATTCTCCTACAGGTGGATTTTTAATGGGAGACAGGGCTTAACTGCAGGTGGGCCAGTCTAGCACCTGCACTCTCTTTCTTTGTAAATATTTCCCCCCATCTAGTGTTTGAAAAATGCTGGTGGAGAGTATTGTGTAAAATGTGGTCTAAATTCTCCTGCAGGTGGACTTTTAATGGGAGACAGGGCTGAACTACAGTCAGACCTGTCTAGCACCTGCACTCTCTTTCTTTGTAAATATTTCCCCCCATTTTGTGTTTGAAAAATGCTGGTGGAGAGTATTGTGTAAAATGTGAGTCCAAATTCTCCTACAGGTGGATTTAAATGGGAGAGAGGGCTGAACTGCAGACAGGCCAGTCTAACACCTGCACTCTCTCACCTTCCAAATATTTGCCCCCATTTAGTGTTCGGAAAATGGTGGTAGAGAGTATTGTGTAAAACATGGGTATAAATTCTTCTACAGGTGGATTTTTAATGGGAGAGAGGGCTGAACTACAGACAGGCCAGTCTAGCACCTGCACTCTTTTATTTCCCAAATATTTAACCCAATTTAATGCTGGTAAATGTATTATGTGAAGTGTGGGTTCAAATTTTTCTACTGGTGGATTTTTAATGGGAGACAGGGCTGAACTGCAGGCTGGCCAGTCTAGCACCTGCACTCTCTTACTTTGTAAATATTTGCCCCCAGTTAGTGTTTGGACAATGGTGGTAAATGTATTATGTAAAATGTGGGTCCAAATATTTCTACAGGTGGATGTTTAATGGGAGAAAGGGCAGAACTGCAGGCAGGTCAGTCTAGCACCTACACTCTCCTACCTCCCAAATATTTGCCCCAATTTAATATATGGAAAATGCTGGTAAACGTATTATATGAAGTATGGGTCCAAATTTTTTTACAGGTGGATTTTTAATGAAAAAGAGGGCTGAACTGCAGGAAGAACAGTCTAGCACCTGCACTCTCCTACTTACCAAATATTTGCCCCCATTGAGTTTTAAAAAACAGTGGTTGATTTTAAATCAGGCCTTCTTGCAGAACACCAGTGCCTAAACTACTATATGGGCAGTGGTAGCTTGGTGGTTAAGGTACTGGACTAGTAATCAGAAGGTTGCCAGTTCATGCCAAATGCTGCCAATTTGTAACCCTCACTTGCTCAAAAATTGTGTTTAGTCATTGCTGTTGGATAAAAGCATCTGCTTAATGCCACAAACGTAAATGTAAATATATAATTGCACTCACGGCCAGTGTGTTATCAGGTTCTACCGCACAGGTTGAAGCGAATACAACGTTCCAACATGTTGAATTATTAAGAATTGTCCAGAAGACAGAAGTTATTTTCTCGCAATGATAAAAAATGAGATTTATTTTATTTTATTCCAAGTGAGGCCCTTATCAGTGAGGTGCAAGCAATTACAACAAACGCTGCCATGCATGAAATTCCTGCTGCTTTTTATTGATACATTTTCAAACACCTCCGAAAACTTTTCAAATTGCCAAAGTCCTTATTAAAACTTTACTCATGCATTTTAATTCCTGGCAGGGCGGCCTGTACAGGTTTGGGTTATCTCCCCCGATGCTTTCTCATGTGCGCCCAGCCAGGACCGAGAGAGCGAGATGGGATGAGCCTCTAAATATATGCATGTCTTTAAACACACTTTCATCAGGTCTTTAAAATATACGATTTAAAATAACGCATTATTCACCGCATGACTGACCGCAGCGGTTTTCTCATTATGGAGATCAAACATTAGACTGCTTGTTAGAATTAATGCAGCCATGCTAGCTTTTTAAATCAGATTTTAATCAGTAAAAATGAGAAGTTTAGTAGTATCAGTAAACAGTAACAGATTTTAATCAGTAAAAATGAGAAGTTTAGTAGTATTCACCACCATCAGCAGCTCCATGTCACTCATGAAAATCATGTGTTAAGTTCAAATTGAAGGTCTGTAGAACTGTACTGGAGAGATGGAACAATGTTCTTCTAAAGTATTTGCCCCCATTAAGTGTTTGGAAAACAGTGGCGGACAGTATTTTGTAAAACCAAGGTCCAAATTCTCCTACATGTTAATTTGTACAAGTGATACAGGGAAGAGAAGGCTGAACCACAGGCAAACCAGTCTAGCACCTGCACTCTCTTTCTTCCCAAATAAAGAGTGGAGAGTATTGTGTAAAACAAGGGTCCAAATTCGCCTACTGATGGATTTTTAATAGGATAGAGGACGCTTAACTGCAGGCAGGCCAGTCTAGCACCTGCACTCTCTTTCTTCCCAAATATTTGCCCTGTTTAGTGTTTGGGAAATGCTGGTGAACAGTATTGTGTAAAACCAAGGTTACAATTCTCAGGTTGACTTGTACAGGTGGTACAAGTGGATTTTTAATGGGTGACAGGACTGAACTGCAGGCAGGCCAGTCTAGCACCTGCACTCTCTTTTTTTTGTTTTTAATATTTGCCTCTATTTTGTGTTTGAAAAACCTGGTGAAGAGTATTGTGTAAAACCAAAGTCCAAATTCTCCTACAGGTTGATTTGTATAAGTGATACAGGTGGATTTTTAATGGAAGAGAGGGCTGAACTGCAGGCAAACCAGTCTAGCACCTGCACTCTCTTTCTTCCCAAATAAAGAGTGGAGAGTATTCTGTAAAACGTGGCTACACATTCTCCTACAGGAGGGTTTTTTTAATGGGAGAGAGGGCTTAACTGCAGGCAGGCCAGTCTAGCATCTTTTTTTTTATATTTGCCCCATTCAGAGTTTTGAAAACAGTGGTGGAAAGTATTGTGTAAAATCAAGGTCCAAATTCTCCTACAAGTGTTCAAGTGAATTGTTATCCAGTGATGGGAAATGTAATTTCTGTCTCACTTCAACTGCTGAGCAGTTTACTGGGGTCTTTACTGGCGTATATTGTGCTTGATTTTTAATCGTTTTTAATATATTTTTTTATTTATTTATTTATTTATTTATTTATTTATGTATTTTTTTTTTGGGGGGGGGGGGGGGGGGGGGTCTGGGATCTTTGCTGGTAAAATATCATGCTTGATTCTTTAATGAGAGACTGGGCTGAACTAGTGGACAATACTGTGTAAAACCAACGTCCAATTTCTTTTACAGCTGTTCAAGTGGATGTGATTCAATTATGGGAAACATAATTTCTTATTATTTCTACACGTTCACATAGCTACTTGTAAAGCGTACAATAAAATGGGTTACATACTTTTGGCCATGTAGCTTATTGTGCATTATATTGTCCTATAAACACAAAAGAGGCAAAGCAAGAAAAATCCCTCTCATAAAAATATGTACAACTGAAGGCATCCCAGAGTCACCACACAGGACTAATCCCAGAAGGAGTGTGAAGTGATTCCTGTGCCACGTGTTAAGCTGTGGGCAAAGATCTGTCACCTCATTTGGTGCTGTGGAAGGAAGGTGGATCTAAAGGTAAGGCAGGATAATGACTTCTGAGCCTTGAGACTAAGAACCACATCTAACTGTACGACCATTTGGGTAAAGCCAAGAGGGAACAAATACACACATACAGTATGTCTGCCTTTTTTCCTTATGCTACAGTAATACAAAGCTGGATGTATTAAGCTTCATGCACTTGTTTTTAGGCACAATTTAAGCATTTCATAGAAACGCTTTCATAGAAGTCTCTAGAAATGATTTTGCAGTTGATAAGTTTCTATAAGATACGCATCTTATAGAAACTTATCAACTGCAAAATCATTTCTAGAGACTTACTTCATAAATCTAGACTTTTGCCCTGCCTTTATGCCAACAACAGTAATAATAACAAACAACAAATAATGACAACAACCACAATAATAATAATATTATTATTACCAGCTCGGTGCTGGAGCCTATCCCAGCTTTTCAATGGGCGCAAGGCACACAGTAACACCCTGGATGGGGCATCAGTCCATCGCAGGGCAGACACACACACACACACACAAACAAACATCCATTCACCTATAGGGCAATTCAGTGTCTCCAATTAACCTGACTGCATGTTTTTGGACTGTGGGAGGAAACCCATGCAGACACAGGGAGAACATGCAAACTTCTCACAGAAAAGACTCTGACCTGCCCCGCCTGGGGATCGAACTCTGGACCTTCTTGCTGTAAGGTGACAGTGCCAATAATAATAATAATAGTAATAATAATAGTAATAATAATAATAATAATAATAATTATTATTATTATTATTATTATTATTATTATTATTCGAGTCACTGGCATGACTTCAGTAGCTGTATTTGCTCACAGAGCTGGGTGAGATTTTCTGTAATCTCTTGGATCAGTAGAAATGTCTGTATAAAAATACCTGACACTTATTGTTACAAATAAAAGTAATGAAAATCTCAACTCATTCAAGCTCTGTTCTTTATTAAATCTGTGTTGACATCTCTTCTTTTATTCCATTGTTTTGTATCTCTAATGCCTCTGTTGAGGCTGCCAAAGGCACATTTTAAAGCTCTGTTCTGCTTTTCATTTCTTTTAAATTCTTTTATTTCATCTCAGGTAAACATACCCTGCTTAATCTCTCTATGTTTGTACGAATTAGGGTGGGTTTTATGTAGATCAGGGGAAAATTGGGGCATCAAATGTAAATGATATGTAAGTAAGGAGCAAGTGTACCTCATTTATGTAAACGAAATGTAATTTACTGCTCAATTTAATTCCATACAAGAGCTTATGAATCAGACACGAGGTAAATCTCGTGGGGGGGGGGGGGGGGGGGGGGGGGGTCTGCTGATCTGCTGTGGTCACCCTTAATGGAAGTGTTCATTCATATTTACTAGAAATATATTTTTTAAAAAGAGATTGAATACTTTCACACACTGCCTATACACAACCAAAAGAGCCATCTAACAATGTATTTATTGGCACCATTGATTGTTTACCACAAAAAGCTAATATTTCCATAAATAAATACACATGTACCATCACTAGAATACACCGATCAGCCATAGCATTAAAACCACCTCCTTGTTTCTACACTCACTGTCCATTTTATCAGCTCCACTTACCATATAGAAACACTTTGTAGTTCTACAATTACTGACGGTGGTCCATCTGTTTCTCTACACATACTTTTTTAACCTCCTTTTACCCAGGACCACTATAGAGCAGGTATTATTTGGGTGGTGGATCATTCTCAGCACTGCAGTGACACTGACATGGTGGTGGTGTGTTGTTCTAGTATGAGTGGATAAGACACAGCAGTGCTGATGGAGTTTTTAAGCACCTCACAGTCACTGCTGGACTGAGAATAGTCCACCAACCAAAAATATATCCGGCCAACGGCGCCCCGCAGGCAGCGTCCTGTGACCACTGATGAAGGTCTAGAAGATGACCAACTTAAACAGCAGCAATAGATGAGCGATCGTCTCTGACTTTACATCTACAAGGTGGACCAACTAGGTAGGAGTGTCTACTAGAGTGGACAGTGAGTGGACACAGTATTTAAAAACTCCAGCAGCGTTGCTGTGTCTGATCCACTCATACCAGCACAACACACACTAACACACCACCACCATGTCATTGTCACAGCAGTGCTGAGAATGATCCACTATCTAAATACTACATACTCTGTCGTGGTCCTGTGGGGGTCCTGACCATTGAAGAATAGGGTGAAAGGAGGTTTAAAAAGTATGTAGAGAAACAGATGGACTACAGTCAGTAATTGTAAAACTACAAAGTGCTTCTATATGGTATATGGAGCTGATAAAACGGACAATGTGTTTAGAAACAATGAGGTGGTTTTAATGTTATGGCTGATCAGTATATGTTAATAGAATGTCCATATACATTCACCAAAAAAATGTTGACCTGTTAACATGTATGCAATCATTGAAAAATAAATAAATAAAATAGAAACACTTTATATGGCATAGACAGGATTAAAGGCACTCTACCATAATACTTGGTTGCACAGCCATTGGCAAGAATTACAGCCTCCAAATAGATTCAGATTAGGACTTATTGCTGGCCGGTTTAAAACAGTTAACATTTCTTTCTAATCACTCTTGTGTACTTTTGGGAGTGTGTTTTTTGTCGCTATTCTGTGGTGGGATTTATTGTGTTAGACTCACACCTAGTTTTCTTACACTTGGGAACACATTTTGCTCTAAAATGCTCTAATAATGCTCTGATTTTATTGTTCCTGTAACATGTGCAAGGTCTTTAGTCCCAGAGGCAGCAAAGCAGCCCCAAAACATTATGGATCCTCCACCATGTTTCACTTTAAAAAAGGTGCACTTTTCTTCATAGGCTTCATTTCATTGTCTCTAAACAAAACACTGGTATGCATTGTCAAAGATCTCTAGTTAGGTGTCATCTTACCCAGATTGATTATGTTTTGTCTATGTACATTTTTTACTTCAGATGTCTCCAGCTCCAAACATTTCTGAAGCCATGTTTAAGATTTTTGCACCCGTCAGCTGGTAGTTTCTTCCACTCTGTAACCGATTTCCCTGCGGTTCCATAATGAATTTAAATGTTATACCGGCGCTGGCCAATAGTGACTGATAATGAGATAGAGAGGAGGAAAAAGGGATAAGAGAAGAAGAACACTGGACCAGAAAAAAAAAAAAAAAAAAAAAAAAACGGCTGTTGTAATGTAATTTTCATGGCTTTGGAGTTCCTAACCACATGCTCGTAAGAACTGGTGGATTATTGCTGGACTTATGCAAAATATTGCAAAGGAGCTGTATGAAAGAAAAGTTCATTGGACTTCAGGATCTCCAGTGTAGCAGGTCTATCTGCATCCATATTGGTATCTCTACCTTATCAACAAAAGGACTAACTGGTGAGATCGATCCAAGTCATTTTGTTACATCAATGGACATTCTGTAAAAGAGTATAGTGTATGTATAATTATATTGTGGTGAAAAGATTTGGGTTATATGTGGTTTATATTGTTCATTTTTGGTGCATGTCTACAATACACACTTTGCTGATATTTTCTGTGGTTGAGAATGATTATATCGTAATACGGCATATGACAGACTAGTGGGACCCTGATTTATTAATAGTGACGGTATAAAATTGAACAACACCACCGTTACAACTCTTCCAATGCACTTCTCTCAAGCTCTTAATTTTTCTTAAATTAAGGTTTTCTTCTTCCAGTAGCAGATTTCGGCTCTCCAAAAATTTATAATTAACTATGATTATTGATTCATTGCGGGCCAGTTTCTTTTCAACGATTATTATTTACTTTTAAGCATATGTTTTGGGTCATTATCCTGCTGTAGGGTCCATATTGTTTGGGTGCTGTAAGATGCTCTGATAATCCTCGGATCTCTTTGTTTCTAAAGGATACTCAAGGCATTAAGTTCCAGAGGCAGCAAAGCAGCCCCAAAACATTATGGATCCTCCACTCTATATCGCTGTAGGTAGGGTGCACATTTTTATAGGCTTCATGTCATCGTCTTTAAACAAAACTCTGGTATGCATTGCTTAAGAGCTCTAATTAGGTTTTATCTTTCCCAGAAGGATTATGTTTTTTTTTTCAAGTTCCGCTGCTCTTTTTAAGCCTTTCTTTAAACAGTGGGATCCTTTTTGATCTTCACCCATATTGCCCTGTTTTGTTAAGCGTATGACGTACAGTACAGGTTGAAACCTTTTACTCCAGATGTCTCAAGCCCCAAACATTTCTGAAGCCATGTTTAAGCTTCTTGCACCCATCAGACGGTAGTTTCTTCTACTCCACTGAAATTCTCTCAAGCTCTTGAATTTTTAATTAACTATGATTATTGACTAATTGCTGGCTAGTTTCTTTTTAACTATTCTTATTTACTTTTAAGCATGTGCTTTGGGTCATTATTCTGCTGTGGGGTCCATATTGTTTGGAGCAAACATAGTTTTCTTGCACTTGGAAACACATTTTGCTCTAAAATACTCTAATAATGCTCTGATTTCATTGTTACTGTAACATATTGAAGGTCTTCAGTTTCAGTAGGAGCAAAGCAGCCCCACAACATTATGGATCCTCCATTGTGTTTCACTGTGGGTAGGGTGCACTTTGTTTTACAGGCTTAATTTTGTCATCTCTATACAAAACGCTAGTATGCCTTGCCACAGAGCTCTACTTAAGTGTCATCTTTCCCAGATGAATTATGTTTTATGCCTTTCTTCAAACAGTGGGGTATTTCTTGGCCTTCACCCATATTGCCCTGTTTTCTTCAGCATATGATGTATCGTACAGGTTGAAACCATCACTCCAGATGTCTCCAGCTCAGCCTGAAGTTTCCTTCCATGTTGTATGTGGTTTCTTTGCGACATTTCAAACCACCTTTTGTATGATTCTCTCATTTACTTTTCACTTTTCACTACATACTGGAAGGTTTTTGGTTATTCCATGAGTAGCAAACATCTTGATAACATTTTGAAATGTTAAATCCAGGATGCTGAAGTCTTTGGAGATGGTCTTGTACCCTTTAGGTCTGCTCAGACAGCTCTCTTTGTCTTTACCATTTTAAAGAAGGGACAGGGAATAAAAGTGGCCTTTTTAAGCATGGCTAATTAAAATCATGTGAAATCTAACATGGTGGGAACAGGTGAGTCTAATTCGTAATTAATTACAGGTTAGTCTGATTTTGTGTTTTAAATAATCATGTCCTAACATTGTTTTCCATTTATTTATTTTTTTGTCCTGCCAAGTATATTTCAGAATTGTGTCCACTTGCTATGGCAAGTGGGGGGCCTGGAGGCACAGAGGCCTGTCAGCTGTGAGTGTTAAAAGTATGTAGATACATTATCATAAGCTTGTTGAACATCCTATTTTAAAACCATGGGTATCCCCCCATCTATCGTTTGTGGCATGTGGGAAGGATTTGAGAGTGTGTTTTTTTTTGCTGCAGTGAAGGGGGAATCTCATGGATCTCATGGTATTTATTCATAATTCAGGGCTTTTATACCTGGCACTTAATTTTGCCATGGCTCATTCATCTAACTGTACAGCTATTCTTGCAAAATGATCAGAGGGATTTCCCAAACAGAAAAAAAGGCTGATATATACACCAATCACGCATAATATCATGACCACTGACAGGTGAAGTGAATAACACTGATTATCTCTTCATCACGGCACCTGTTAGTGGGTGGGATATATTAGGCAGCAAGTGAACATTTTATCCTTAAATTTGATGTGTTAGAAGCAGGAAAAATGGGCAAGCATAAGAGTTTGCCTTATTGGTGTATATTGGTGTTACATTGCCATGTAATTTATTGACTTTTATACAGCACAACTTTTTTGCAGGTTTACAGAGTGATTCAGAGTGGTAAATGATTTGTCTTTTTAATATGATCGAATCAACGAGTTAGCGACAGTTATGCCTTTGTGACACAAATTCTCTGGGCTGCTGAGCAATCATCCATCCCCGCCAGCTGAGCGATCATTAATTATTAATCATTCTCATTACTGAAGTCTGCATCACCAGATCAGGGATTTAAATTTGCTTGATATGATTTTCCAATCTGCCTAAAGACCAGACATCGGTCTCAATGCAGCTCCTGCCGTAATGCTCCAGAATTAGGTTAGCGGTGACACCAGAAGACTAAAGAGATCGTAATTAGGAACAGGAATGTCAACAATAGAACAAGGTCAGTGCGGAGAGTAGCAACCAAGGTTAAAAATGTAGATTCTCACATGGCTCTATGCATGAATTACTGTTTTTTTTTGTCTATACTTTCTCAACAGATTGTGAATTCAGCCTCATCCTGTGGGAGTCTGGTGTCTTCTGAAGCCTGTCTGTGCCTAAACGCCCCCCTTGGGCTTCCTATCACTGCTGTGGAAATAAGGTTTCTGAATATCAGATGAACGTCCTATCCGGCTCATGCAATAGTGAACGAGCTGGTGAAACTAGGTCACGTGCGGGGTCGACTGCACACATTAAAATGTTAATTAACCACTGATCTGTTTGTCAAGGTTGAGAAGAAATCCAAACTGTCACTGCATGCTGGGAGAAAATGTCAGTCAGAGTCAGAGTCAGAGAGGTTTTATTGTCATTTCAGCTACATACAAGTACATATTGAAACGAAACAGCGTTCCTCTAGGATCACGGTGTAACACGGTACAAAAAGTGCAAGACAAAACAGTGCAAATACAACAATAATACAAAAAATCCTATAATAAATAACTACAAAAGATATTCCTAATTATCCCTAATCTAAACAAGTAATTAGAACACAGGACTAAAGACAAGTGTTAGTACATGATGGTGAATAGATGGTACAATGGTTCCTGAGGTAGTGACATGTTGTACATTAGCAGCGTAAAATTGGCAATGCAGATAAGGTGCCTAAAAAGTAGATATGGTGCAAAATACAAGTAAGGTGCAGAAATTATTGTGCATTTCCAGGAGGTGTGCAAAAATACAAGTAACATAGTCAAAAATGCAAGTAACAGTCAATACAGATCAGTGTGTGGCAGCAGAAAATTTCCGGAGGAAATTGTTATAGTACTGAGTTGAGGAGTCTGATTGCTTGAGGGATAAAACTGTTACACAGTCTGGTTGTGTTAGTCCGGATGCTGCGGTATCGTCTCCCAGACGGGAGCAGAGTAAAAAGTCCATGTGATGGATGGGTTGGATCGTCCACAATGCTGAGAGCTTTGCGGATGCAGCGGGTGTTAAAAATGTCCGTGAGAGATGGAAGAGCGACCCCGATGATCTTTTCAGCTGTCCTCACTACTCGCTGGAGAGTCTTACGGTCCGACGCAGTACAATTTCCGAACCAGACAGTGATGCAGCCGCTCAGGATGCTCTCGATTGTTCCTCTGTAGAACGTGGTGAGAATGGGGGGTGGCAGATGAGCTTTCCTCAGTCTTCTCAAAAAGTAGAGACGCTGCTGGGCTTTCTTGGTGATGGAACTGGTGTTAAGGGTCCAGGTGAGATTCTCTTCCAGATGAACACCGAGAAATTTGGTGCTCTTGACGATCTCAACAGATGAGCCGTCGATGTGCAGTGGGGAGTGGTCCCTTAGTGTCTTTCTAAAGTCAATGACCATCTCTTTGGTTTTATCCACATTCAGAGACAGGTTGTTGACTTGGCACCAGTTCGTTAGATGTTGTACCTCCTCTCTGTACGCTGACTCATCGTTGTTGCTGATGAGTCCCACCACAGTTGTGTCGTCTGCAAACTTAACGATGGAATTCGAGCTGTGCATTGCTGTACAGTCGTGCGTAAGCAGAGTAAACAGCAGTGGACTGAGCACACAGCCTTGGGGAGCGCCGGTGCTCAGTGTGGTGGTGCTGGAGGTGTTCTTACCGATCCGGACGGACTGAGGTCTCTCAGTCAAGAAGTCCAGGATCCAGTTGCAGAGAGAGGTGTTCAGGCCCAGCGTGCTCAGCTTTCCAATTAGATGCTGAGGAATGATGGTGTTGAATGCTGAGCTAAAGTCTATGAACAGCATCCTGACGTAAGTATTCTTTCTGTCCAGGTGTGTAGAAGCCAGGTGAAGTGTGGTGGATATGGCGTTGTCCGTTGAGCGGTTAGGACGGTACGCAAACTGCAGTGGGTCCATGGTGGGAGGCAGTAGGGTCTTAATATGCCTCATGACTAGTTTCTCGAAGCACTTCATGATGATAGGCGTGAGTGCTACGGGACGATAGTCGTTGAAGCATGACACAGATGACTTCTTTGGCACGGGTACGATGGTGGTCGTCTTGAGGCACGTTGGAACGATGGCGCTGCTCAGGGAGATGTTGAAGATGTCAGTGAATACATCTGCCAGCTGGTCTGCACATCCCTTGAGCACTCGGCCAGGAATGTTGTCTGGTCCAGAAGCCTTCCGTGGGTTGACTCTGTGCAGAGTTCTCCTCACGTCCGCTGTGGAGAGACGAAGCACCTGGTCGTCACAAGGTGGGATCATCTTCCTCGCCAACATGTTGTTCTGCGCCTCGAACCGAGCGTAGAAGTCGTTCAGCGCATCTGGAAGGGAGGCATCACTGTCACAGACGGGTGGAGTCGTCCTGTAGTTGGTGATGGCCTGGATGCCCTGCCACAAGCGCCGTGTGTCACCGCTGTTCTGGAAGTGGCTGTGGATGTTCTGGCCGTGTGCGCGCTTTGCTTCTCGGATCGCCCGGGACAGTCTGGCTCTCGCTGTTCTCAGAGCCGGCTGGTCACCTGCTTTAAAAGCGGAGTCTCGGGCCCTCAGCAGTGCACGCACCTCTGGAGTCATCCACGGCTTCTGGTTGGGTCTGGAAGTGATGGTTCTAGTGGTAGTGACGTCCTCAATGCATTTGCTGATGTAGCAGGTCACTGAAGTCGTGTACTCCTCTAGATCAGTGTAATCGCCGTATGTTGCAGCCTCCCTAAACATGTCCCAGTCAGTGCACTCAAAACAGTCCTGAAGAGCAGAGATGGATCCTTCTGGCCAGGTTTTCACCTGTTTCTGTACAGGTCTGGAGCGCCTGACGAGTGCTCTGTATGCTGGAATTAGCATTACAGAGATGTGGTCTGAGTATCCGAGGTGGGGGCGGGGCTCCGCCCGGTACGCACCAGCAATGTTCGTGTAAACATTATCCAGCGTGTTCGCTCCTCTCGTAGCAAAGTCCACATGCCGATGGAATTTAGGGAGAACAGACTTGAGATTTGCATGATTAAAATCCCCAGCGATAATAAACAGTCCGTCTGGATGAATGGTCTGCAGTTCGCTGATGGCTCTGTAGAGTTCGCTTAGTGCTAACTTCGCGTTCGCGCTGGGTGGGAGATACACCGCGACAATAAGCACGCTGGTGAATTCCCGTGGTATATAAAAAGGTCTGCATCTAACAATAGCAAATTCCACCATCGGAGAACAGTACGCCACAACAAGCACAGAGTCCGTGCACCATTCGGTGTTAATGTAAACACAAACGCCTCCTCCTCGTGTTTTACCGGACTGAGCTGCATTTCTATCGGCGCGATATGATGCTAGCCCGTCTAGCTGAATAGCACTGTCTGGAATGTTGTCGCTAAGCCATGTTTCAGTGAAAATTAAAACACAACAGTCTCTGTACTCACATTGGGTCGTTCGCTGAAGTCTGATACAGTCCAGTTTATTCTCCAGAGAGCATGCATTTGCGAGGAATAACGATGGTAGAGCCGGCCGGCTTGGGTTAGCTTTTAGCCTAGCACGGACCCCGGCTCGCTTTCCACGCTTCTGCTTCCTCGAGCACCGCTTGCGGCGCCCCCTCCCCCGGTCACCTGCTTCAGGTAACTCCGAGGACTGCAGGCCTGGTTCGCGAAGTAGGCAGAGTTCATGCAGAGTTCGCCGCAGATCATCTTGGAGGTTGGTTTCTGACTGTTTTCTCAATTGTAGCAGTGTATGGCGGTTGTAAACTGAGTCAAAAGTGGTTTCCATACGTTTATAAACAAAACTGTCCTAAACAAAACTTACAAACTTTTCTGCAAAACAACAAAAAACACCGTTTTTCGACCCCAGAGCGGCCGCTGCGTGTTAACGCGCCGCCATCTTGGATCTGGCATGTTGGGATGGTCAGATGTCTTTTAGCAAACACCAATTAATCACTGTTGTTTAGGATAACTAGACTAGTACCAAGATGTTTGCTGGTTCAAGCCCCACCACTGTCAAGTTTATATTTATATATTTATATTTTCGGCATTTAGCAGACGCCTTTATCCAAAGCGAATTACAATACTGTGACAGTATATTATCTAAGCTATTGAAGGTTGAGGGCCCTGCTTAAGGGCCCACAGTGGCAACTTGTCAGTGGTGGGGCTTGAACCAGCCATCTTTAGGTTCCTAGTCCAGTACCTTAACGGCTGGGCTCCAACTGCCCTAAGTTGCCACTGTTGGGCTCCTGACCCTCAATTGAGGCCCTCAACCCTCCACTGGTCAAATTGTACTCATTTGCAATTGTAAGTCATGTTAGATCAAATCGTCTGCTCAATGCTGCAAATGTAAAATAGGAAACTGCTGGAACAGGGTGATGGGTGCTGTTGTGAAAGGGCAGCTGTAGCTTTGCAGTTAAGGTACTGGCTAGTCATCAGAAGGTTGCTGGTTCAAGCCCCACCACTGCCAGGTTGCCACTGTTGGGCCCTTGAGCAAGGCCCTTAACCCTCAATTGCTTAGCCTGTATAATGTTAGAGTACTGTAAGTCGCTTTGGATAAAAATGTCTGCTAAATGCCGAAAATGTAAATGCTGTGCCACCTTAAAACTCTTATAGAGCTTGTTTGTTGATAAAAAAGCCACTGAAAAGCTTGCTTGACTGTACCCAGCGTCACGTTTCAGCACCCTCTAATTTATGGCTAATTTTTAGTTTATTTTGTTGGACAGTAACATCGGCTCTTTTTTAATCAATTTCCTTTAAACATAAAAGTAACAGTTTGCAGTTTATTCCAGACCTTGGGAGAAGTTTACTCTTCCACTCCTCAAAAACAATGTAAGTATATACAGTCTAAGCAATCAAAAGTTAAGGGCCTTGCTCAAGGGCCCAACAGCAGCAACCTGGCAGTGGTGGATCCTGAACCAGTGACCTTCTGATTACTAGTCCACCTTACCTATTAGGCTACGACTTGCCCAGTACTTTGTATTCTGATACAAAATCATTTGATATAGTTTTGCAATTGCAAGCTGCCTAACATTTATAAGGATGGGATACAATCCATGTGACCAGCACCAAGCTTAATACTAAAACCCCTTTTCCAGAAATGTTAGGACTTTCTATAATCTTTCTATAATACACTTTTAAATTCTATCTGAGATGACTTTGAGCCCTGAGAAAACTCAGCTCTGTTTCTGCATAGAATTAATGAATAGCTTTCATTTACATTTACAGCATTTACCCAATTCAAGCAGTTAAGGGCCTTACACAAGGGCCTAACAGTGGCAGTTTGGCAGATGGGGCTGAAATCAGAGACCCTCCAAGTACTAGTCCAGCACCTTTGCCCTTTCTCTTTTCATTATAGTTTCAGGTTGCATTTGTTGTTGCAGTGGTGGACTGTATTGTGTGACAACAGTTTTCTGAAATACTCTCAAGCCCATGTAGCTATATTTACCACAATATCATGACAGTTTATCATTTATTTACTTATTAGGATTTTAACACTTTTGGTTACATTCATGACAGGACAGGTAGTTACTGCTTACAAAAGATTAATCAGTTCACAAATTTAATGTCAAACACAGTCATGGACAACTTTGTATCTCCAGTTTACCTTATTTGCACGTCTTTGTACTGTGGGTGGAAACTGTAGCTCCCGGAGGAAACCTACACTGACACAGGGAGAACATGCAAACTCTACACACTGAAATGACCTAGACCGCTCCACCTGGGAATCGAACCCAGGACCTTTTTGCTGTGAGGCGACAGCACTACCCACCTGAGGGCATGAAAGTCATGCAAATTCAACATGATTTAGATTTCTCTGGATTACCTGAATCTATTAATAATATTATGTATGGTGGATGGTGAAAAACCAAAATTATTTGCACTTTGATACTGACACATGTTCTTCTTAAACTAATTTTCACAAAGTTTGGTGAACAACAACCTATCCTTAGATCATCATTTTACACCCAATAATGGGTAGAGCTTTGGGCTATCAGTCGTAAGATTGGCGGTTCAAACCCAGGCCCTACTATGCAGCCACTGTTGGGCCCTTGAGCAAGGCCCTGTCTGCTCCAGGGGTGCCATACAATGACTGACCCTGCGCTTTGACTCTTAACCCTCAAATGCTCAGACTGTGTACTGTCACAGTATTGTATGTTGCTTTGGATAAAGGCATCTGCTAAATGCCAAAAATGTAATGTAACTGTTATTTTGCCCCGTCCCAACTCTGAGTGTGTTGCAGACATTAGATTGCTGTTTGATATCTTTGCATTCTTGTCAGTTAAATAAAGGTTCAAGAAAATTAAATCCCATCATCCCATTTTATGAAACGTTCCAATTTTTTTTTAGAAATTGGGTTTGTAAATTGTGACAGTTGGAAATGTGGTTCAGCTCAGGGCTGCAATAGGAGGGAGGGGACTGGAGGACGAGGCTGAGGGTTGATTAGTGGTTACACCTGTGGGAAGTTAATTACCCTTTGTGTGCTTCCACTTATGTGTTGAATGCAGAAGGGAGTACAAGGCTATAAAGCTGGCCTGAGAGCTACCACTTATTGTTTGTTGGCTGGTTTATATTTCATTCAGATTCATGGGATTTTTGCAATCCAAGTAGAACTGTTTACAACGCTGTTGGTAAAAACTGATTCTGACAATATATACTTAAAAATTTATTTATATAAAACACATTTAATGCTTCTAAATGTTTTTTATTTCATTGAACGTATAATTTGTCTTGTAAACTAAACTCAGCTTTATACATTATATAAAAAATAAGCATTTTTGACATATATGTTACACAAACAGTATGTCAAAAAATGTATTACACATACATGAGCATACATATTTCTATGGGCCACACATACCTTTATATGTCAATATATGAAATTGTTCCAATTTCTAATAGGTTTCATATATAGTTTGAACAAATATGGGCATATACACCGACCATGCCAACATTTTGACCACTGACAGGTGAAGTGAATAACACTGATTATCTCTTCATCACGGCACCTGTTGGTGGGTGGGATATCGTAAGCAGCAAGTGAACATTTTATCCTCAAAGTTGATGTTAGAAGCAGGAAAAATGGGCAAGTGTAAGACTTTCAACGAGTTTGACAAGGGCCAAATTGTGATGGCTAGACGACTGGGTCAGAGCATCTCCAAAACTGCAGCTCTTGTGGGGTGTTCCCGGTCTGCAGTAGTCAGTATCTATCAAAAGTGGTCCAAGGAAGGAACAGTGGTAAACCGGCGGTCATGGGCGGCCAAGGCTCATTGATGTACATGGGGTCTGATCCAACAGACGAGCTACTGTAGCTCAAATTGCTGAAGAAGTTAATGCTGGTTCTGATAGAAAGGTGTCAGAATACACAGAGCATGACAGTTTTTTGTCCTCCAAATTCCCCAGATCTCAATCCAATCGAGCATCAAGTCCGATCCATGGAGGCCCCACCTCATAACTTACAGGAGTTAAAGGATCTGCTGCTAACATCTTAGTGCCAGATACCAAAGCACACCTTCAGGGGTTTAGTGGAGTCCATGCCTTGATGAGTCAGGGCTGTTTTGGCAGCAAAAAGGGGACCAACACAATATTAAAAAGGTGGTCATAATGTTATGCCTGATTAGTGTATGTTATATATGGAAATATATTTTATATATGTACAGTGGGGCCAAAAAGTATTTAGTCAGCCACTGATTGTGCAGGTTCTCCTACTTAGAAAGATGAGAGAGGTCTGTAATTTTCATCATAGGTACACTTCAACTATGAGAGACAAAATGAGAAAAAAAATTATGGTGGAAAATAAGTATTTGGTCAATAACAAACAAGCAAGATTTCTGGCTCTCACAGACCTGTAACTTCTTCTTAAGAAGCTCTTCTGTCCTCCACTCGTTACCTGTATTAATGGCACCTGTTTGACATTGTTATCTGTATAAAAGACACCTGTCCACAGCCTCAAACAGTCAACCATGGCCAAGACCAAAGAGCTGTCGAAGGACACCAGGAAGAAAATTGTAGACCTGCACCAGGTTGGGAAGAGTGAATCTATAATAGGCAAGCAGGTTGGTGTGAATAAATCAACTGTGGGAGCAATTGTAAGAAAATGGAAGACATACAAGACCATTGATAATCTCCCTCGATCCCGTGGAGTCAAAATGATCATGAGAAGAGTGAGCAAAAATCCCAGAACTACACGGAGAGACCTGATGAATGACCTGCAGAGAGCTGGGACCAAAGTAACAAAGGCTACCATCAGTAACACACTACACCGAGAGGGACTCAAATCCTGCAGTGCCAGGCGTGTCCCCCTGCTTAAGCCAGTACATGTCCAGGCCCGTCTAAAGTTTGCCAGAGAGCATATGGATGATCCAGAAGAGGATTGGGAGAATATCATGTGGTCAGATGAAACCAAAATGGAACTTTTTGGTAAAAACTCAATTTGTCGTGTTTGGAGGAAGAAGAATGCTGAAGAACACCATACCTACTGTGAAGCATGGGGGTGGAAACATCATGCTTTGGGGCTGTTTTTCTGCGAAGGGGACAGGACGACTGATCCGTGTTAAGGGAAGAATGAACGGGGCCATGTATCGTGAGATTTTAAGCCAAAACCTCCTTCCATCAGTGAGAGCATTGAAGATGGAACGTGGCTGGGTCTTCCAGCATGACAATGATCCCAAACACACCGCTCGGGCAACGAAGGAGTGGCTCCGTAAAAAGCATTTCAAGGTCCTGGAGTCTCCAGACCTCAACCCCAGAGAAAATTTGTGGAGTCCGTGTTGCCCAGCGACAGCCCCTAAACATCACTGCTCTAGAGGAGATCTGCATGGAGGAATGGGCCAAAATACCAGCTACAGTGTGTGCAAACCTGGTGAAGACTTACAGGAAACGTTTGACCTCTGTCATTGCCAACAAAGGTTATGTTACAAAGTATTGAGTTGAACTTTTGTTATTGACCAAATACTTATTTTCCACCATAATTTACAAATAAATTCTTTAAAAATCCTACAATGTGATTTCCTGTATTTTTTTTTTCTCTCATTTTGTCTCTCATAGTTGAAGTGTACCTATGATGAAAATTACAGACCTCTCTCATCTTTCTAAGTAGGAGAACCTGCACAATCAGTGGCTGACTAAATACTTTTTGGCCCCACTGTATACAGGTCCTTCTCAAAAAATTAGCATATTGTGATAAAGTTCATTATTTTCCATAATGTAATGATAAAAATTAAACTTTCATATATTTTAGATTCATTGCACACCAACTGAAATATTTCAGGTCTTTTATTGTTTTAATACTGATGATTTTGGCATACAGCTCATGAAAACCCAAAATTCCTATCTCAAAAAATTAGCATATCATGAAAAGGTTCTCTAAACGAGCTATTAACCTAATCATCTGAATCAACGAATTAACTCTAAACACCTGCAAAAGATTCCTGAGGCTTTTAAAAACTCCCAGCCTGGTTCATTACTCAAAACTGCAATCATGGGTAAGACTGCCGACCTGACTGCTGTCCAGAAGGCCATCATTGACACCCTCAAGCAAGAGGGTAAGACACAGAAAGAAATTTCTGAACGAATAGGCTGTTCCCAAAGTGCTGTATCAAGGCACCTCAGTGGGAAGTCTGTGGGAAGGAAAAAGTGTGGCAGAAAACGCTGCACAACGAGAAGAGGTGACCGGACCCTGAGGAAGATTGTGGAGAAGGGCCGATTCCAGACCTTGGGGGACCTGCGGAAGCAGTGGACTGAGTCTGGAGTAGAAACATCCAGAGCCACCGTGCACAGGCGTGTGCAGGAAATGGGCTACAGGTGCCGCATTCCCCAGGTCAAGCCACTTTTGAACCAGAAACAGCAGCACTGGACTGTTGCTCAGTGGTCCAAAGTACTGTTTTCGGATTAAAGCAAATTTTGCATGTCATTCAGAAATCAAGGTGCCAGAGTCTGGAGGAAGACTGGGGAGAAGGAAATGCCAAAATGCCTGAAGTCCAGTGTCAAGTACCCACAGTCAGTGATGGTCTGGGGTGCCATGTCAGCTGCTGGTGTTGGTCCACTATGTTTTATCAAGGGCAGGGTCAATGCAGCTAGCTATCAGGAGATTTTGGAGCACTTCATGCTTGCATCTGCTGAAAAGCTTTATGGAGATGAAGATTTCATTTTTCAGCACGACCTGGCACCTGCTCACAGTGCCAAAACCACTGGTGAATGGTTTACTGACCATGGTATTACTGTGCTCAATTGGCCTGCCAACTCTCCTGACCTGAACCCCATAGAGAATCTGTGGGATATTGTGAAGAGAAAGTTGAGAGACACAAGACCCAACACTCTGGATGAGCTTAAGGCTGCTATCGAAGCATCCTGGGCCTCCATAACACCTCAGCAGTGCCACAGGCTGATTGCCTCCATGCCACGCCGCATTGAAGCAGTCATTTCTGCAAAAGAATTCCCGACCAAGTATTGAGTGCATAACTGAACATAATTATTTGAAGGTTGACTTTTTTTGTATTAAAAACACTTTTCTTTTATTGGTCGGATGAAATATGCTAATTTTTTGAGATAGGAATTTTGGGTTTTCATGAGCTGTATGCCAAAATCATCAGTATTAAAACAATAAAAGACCTGAAATATTTCAGTTGGTGTGCAATGAATCTAAAATATATGAAAGTTTAATTTTTATCATTACATTATGGAAAATAATGAACTTTATCACAATATGCTAATTTTTTGAGAAGGACCTGTATGTATTACATTTGCATATGGGTGGCTGGATGGGCATTCTTAATTCTTGCTATCAGCTAGCTTTTGTAATCAAATTAAATGTAGACTGTGAACCATGATGAGCACCCACTTTCCAAAGGAACAGGAGGCCACGTAACCGAATGTCAGTCATGGTTGCAGTAATTGACCTCTATGACAAACATGGGATCAGGAAACAGGATTAATTTTAAATTTACAGGACATTTATGCCTGCCATGTTCATTCAACTACCTGCACATTTGGCATCTGTAGCTTTCAGTGTGAGAAAAGTAATTTTCCTCAAGCATTTTTTTTTCTGTAGGTAGAATCATGATATTGCTGACACATTTAAAAGATTAAAGAGATTTATTATTTTTGCTGGCACCATATATTTCACTGCATAGCTAAGCTCACTGGATGCTAGAACTACAAGATTTGCAGGGTAATCAGGTTCCTTTAATGAAAATAGCAGTAGCCTGTGAACTATAACTCGAAGCTAAACATTTGGCACCCACTTCAGGGTAAAAAAAAAACAGCAATAAAACAAAGCCAAGAATCAAGTTGTGTCATCTATGTTCACCTAGAAATAGTCTGCTAGCACTTATTTACACATTTTTGCTAATTTTCAGCCCAATCTAGTTGAATCCAATCATCCGATTGCAATTCGCTTCCCTCTACTGATGGAAGAAATTTACCATATTTCTTTTAGTTTTTCATGCTCTTCTAAATTGTAGGGTATATTTTACTATATTTTCTTTTAGTTTTCATGTTCTTAATTTTTTATCTCTCTTGTTTTAATTTCATATTCCCTAAATTGTAGGTTATACTTTACAATATTTTCTTTTAATTTTTCATGTCCTTAATTTTTTTTTTTTATCTCTCTTGTTTGAATTTCATGTTCTTAATTGTAACTAAATGTTTGCAAGAAGTCTTTCTGAGGTTTTAGATCTCAGGAATGTTTTAATGCTTTTAATTATTTTTTTTTCCTTATGTAAAGCACTTTGAATTGCCACTGTGTATGAAAGGTGCTATACAAATAAACTTGCCTTGCCTTGCCTTGCCTTGATGTTGACCTCCACTCCTGACCGTGGAGAGCCGTGACTAACACACACCCCTCCGACATGTGTAGTAACTGACCACTTCTTTTCACCTCCACAAGGCGAGCTCATATTGAACTCAGTCTCACGTATGGAGAGTCACACACTGACCTCCGTTAACCCCCGTCTCTGTGCAGGCACCATCAATCAGCCAGCAGAGGTCGTAATTGCTATTATAAGTTATTAGGAATCCGCTCCGGCATCCAACCCACTGGATGAGCCAATCAACTCCAAATCGAACTGGTGTGCTAGTGTGTTTTACTGCTAGTACTTTGAAATGGAAACCAAAGGAATCTACAATGGTTTTGTAGGTGGTATCATGATGAGGTATTGACGTTTTTGGTATTTAGCAGAGGCTTTTATCCAGAGCGGCTTGCAGAGGTGCTTCATCAGTAAACGTTTACCTACTCTAGTACAAACAGGCAACAGTCTAAGAACACAAATCTGATAAAACCCTGTTAGAACAAAAGTACAGACATTTGTTGAAGTATAGATTATACGTACATGATAGTTTTAATTTAAATGCATAGTAAAGAGGTGGGTAGTGATGAGCAGTTGAAGCCTCAATAAAGCTTTTGAAGCTTTTTCCTGATTGTGCTGAAAATGATTTGAAGCGTTGAAGCATTGAAAGTGGACATCAGAGCAGAGTGACACATGGTGGCGTTAGGAATGTATTGCAGCCTGTGGCTACTCAACACTGTGAGACATACGAACCCTCGATGGTTTAACAGATCACCAAATATTTGCAAATCTGCAAATAATTATCTTTAGTTATTAAAGCATTGCGATTAAATTTGGCATTAACATTGATGAAATATTATTATTATTATTATTGTTATTATTTTTACTAAGGTACAGTGACTGGTATTTAAAGGTACACTATATTGCCAAAAGTATTCGCTCGTCTGCCTTCACACGCATATGAACTTGAGTGACATCCCATTCTTAATGCATAGGGTTTAATATGATGTCGGCCCACCCTTTGCAGCTATAACAGCTTCAACTGTTCTGGGAAGGCTTTCCACAAGGTTTAGGAGTGTGTTTATGGGAATTTTTTACCATTCTTCCAGAAGCGCATTTGTGAGGTCAGAAACTGATGTTGGATGAGAAGGCCTGGCTCACAGTCTCCGCTCTAACTCATCCCAAAGGTGTTCTATCGAGTTGAGGTCAGGCCAGTCAAGTTCTTCCACACCAAACTCACTCATCCATGGCTTCATGACTGGTGCGCAGTTATTTTGGAACAGGAAGGGGTCATCCCCAAACTGTTCCCACAAAGCTGGGAGCATGAAATTTTCCAAAATCTCTTGGTATGCTGAAGCATTAAGAGTTCCTTTCACTGGAACTAAGAAGTCGAGCCCAACTCCTGAAAAACACCCCCACACCATAATCCCCCCTCCACCAAACTTTACACTCGGCACAATGCAGTCAGACAAGTACCGTTCTTCTGGCAAATGCCAAACCCAGACTCGTCATGGCTGTGTTGCTGTCGTTCCCAATCACTTCCACTTTGTTATAACACCACTGACAGTCGACTGTGTTATATTTAGTAGCGAGAACATTTCACGACTGGACTTGTTGCACAGGTGGCATCCTATCACGGTACCACACTGAAATTCACTGAGCTCCTGAGAGCAACCCATTCTTTCACAAATGTTTGTAGAAGCAGTCTGCATGCCTAGGTGCTTGGTTTTATACACCTGTGGCCATGAAAGTGATTGGAACACCTGAATTCAGTGATTTGGATGGGTGAGTGAATACTTTTGGCAATATAGTGTATGTGCTTGTGGTCAACTGGGAATGGAACAACCAGCAGCTTCAATAAATCAATATCAATAAATCAATAAATTCTTGGAGACTAAAAGACTGAATGTCCCATCCGTAGAGGTGGGTCTTAAATGGTCTTTTGAAGACCGTGAGAGACGCAGCTGTTTAAACAAACACGAGAGGAGACTGGCTTACTGTGAAGCTTGTCTCAGGTTGAACACCCCCATTGAGGTTCCTCTGAGTGTAAAGCAGGAGGTTTTGTTTGAGCTAGGGGTTTCCAAACCCTGAGTTGCGACTCGTGGGTGGGCCGTGAGCCAAAATGGATCGCAGAGAAAAATAATAATAATTAAATAAACAAATTTTAACAGACGCAGGCTTTAGGTTACAGCTTGTAAACCACAGTGGGACCAGATTGTCACCGTTTTCACTAATTAAGTATATTTAGTTTTGATCAGTTTGAGGTGTTTTGATGTGTTGCCGCGGTGGAAGTAAAAATCGAGGACAAAATGTGGGTTGTTTTTGTACAGGGAATGTTTCCATGGCACTTGGACACAGACATGAACCTAAATCAAGATAACGCTTTGTCACATTTAAGAAAAGGACATTCATCCCCTTTTCTCTGGCCACTACTGCAAATCTGAGCTCAGTTAATGCCTGCCAGAACCTTGCAATTAACAAGATCAGAAAGTCATTAATCAAATTAGCAGAACCTGTGAACCATGATTGGATGGTGAAAATTTAGCATCCATGTCCCCAAAGAATTGAAGGAATAAAAAAAAGTGAAGAAAAAAAGTGTTAGACACAGTTGCTTTCATCCACTGCTTCATATATATGACATGCAGTCAAAAGTATGTAGACCAGGGGTGCCCATACTTTCGTGGCTTGAGATCTACTGTTTCAGTCAATAGGTCATCGCAATCTACTTTTTAAGGTTGGCCTCCTCATTTCACAAAATAGCTTTATAAGGCAAGCGACTGAAAAATCACACTAACCTTATTCTGATGATTTACATTGAATGATGTCAGCCAGGTTTATGTAGTCTGGACAGTAGCTGCTGATGCCAATTGTGTTCATCAGTAAGGGTGGACCAATATTTACATGTAATTATTTTCATGTTGAAAAAGGCTGATTCACACAAGTAGGTTGATCCAAAAATGCTGTCAAATATGTGGCACATTTTCTTATGTTTGTATATTTTTCCTTAGCCAGTAAGTTCCAAACTTGTCCAGCAGAGGCCCTTAACTTCATATGAATGTCAGATTCTATGGTTAACATTTCTGTATGCAACATAAGTCGTCTCTGCAGTGTTCTTGCCTGAATTTAACTCTTTTTGGTTTCTTTGTGCTTGGTTGCGCACTCATATTCACAAACAGTGTAGGTTACAAAAAAAAAATAATAATGCAAAAATGGCGCAAACTGAATACTGATAAAAGACAACTTTTTAGAATAGCGGTGCTTTAGTTGGGCTGAGGTGTAGCTATGGTAACGAATCGACGGGTCGATCACAATCGACGTATTGGGCACCCCGATGTAGACACATGATTAAAACTTGTTGGACATCCCATTCTAAAACCATGGGCATGTCCCATCCCATTTACCTTGTGGCACATGGGAAGACTTGTGGAATGTAGGAAAGGTTAGTAAACTGTGCTCATCAGCTATAGTGATGGTGGATCTCATGGAGGGGTATTTATTCATAAATCGGGCTTTTTATCTGGGATTTCATCTTGGCTTATTCAGCTAACTTCTAATTCATCAGCTCTCCTTTACGTAGGTTTTTACCAAACAGAAAAATAGAAGAACTAGCCCTACCTAGTTTTGTAATGGGACGATGAGCTTGCACTGTTTCGACTCGCACACAGATAATAATTCATTAGTGTTTTAAAGATGTAGATGAAATTGATGCTGGCGGTGTCAAACATGCCAGTGTAATTCTGAGCTTACAGGATTAAAAAAATAGTGATTACCAGTCTGTATTATCACAAGTAGCTAAAAAGAGTTGACCCATTACTCAAAGGAGTAGGAGGGAACATGGTTGCATTAATCATCCTTCATAATAAAGAAAATTAATTTCATGGATGAAATGAAAAAGCATAGATAACAATAAAAGCTATAAAAGCATTAATGTGGGTGATGAGCAGCATTTATAAATGCATAGTAGTAAATATATGTTTTGCCGGTGACTTCATTTATACTACTGACTGAAAGATTTAAGGCTTATTCAACTCCTTTCAGTCAGGGTCAAGGATTTTCTTTACCAGCAATAGTATGGGTTATAGTGAACTATATATATGAACTGTTAGTTTACTGTAGCCCTTCATCATGGTATGTAGAAAATGTTGCATTTGTATCTTATCCTACTTATTTATTTATTTATTACGTTTATTAACTTCTACACTCCAATAATACTCTACAAGTACAAAATTGATACTTTATTACTTTATACAATACAGTAGACCCTTGACTTGTGAATTTAATTGGTTCTGAGGGGCTGTTCTTAAGTCAAAATGTTTGTAAGTTTAACCTATTTTTCACATAAGAAATAATGTAAATAGAATTAATCTGTGCCAGACCTCCCAAACCACCCCCTTACCTAACCTCTCTAATGTCTTAAATGCTCTTTTTTGCTATAAATACAAGTATATTTTCCCTTAAATCTTAAATGATAGAATAGACATTCCTGTAATAAACAATAATTAACAACAATACACAGTAGTACTGTACTGTACATAAAAAACACACATCACATGAGTGTGCCACCGGGACCAGCTTCGGGCTCACTAGGTTTAATTTTCTCTGCACCTTATTTGGGGCCATTTTGATACTGAATTTTACAAAATATAAAGAAAACACCAGAAAAACGCTGTCCGAATGTTCGCTCACTGAGATTAAAATTTTTAATCAAACAATTTTTATTGGGCTGTTTGTGCCATGTAAATATGGGTCTCTGTGGTAATTTGCGCTGTTTTAACACAGTAACATTGTGTTTATACTGTAGCTATGACACAAGTCTTTCTCCAGTTTGTGTCATGAGTTACTAATTACTTTAGCTGCTGCTGCTACATATTGTGAAATATCGGGTATTTTAAATAATCCTTTTCAAAAAGCGTGAGATCATCACTAGACAAAATTACAGTTATTAATTGACGCTTTAATATCATCTTTGGTCAGAGCACCTTTGTCTCGTCAGGCATCTGCGCACACAGATACGCGTTACAGGCAAAATGGATCGCAATGGACTTTATAAACGCTTTAACATAGTTAACGATGTGGGTTGACATGACGTTATACGTGTTGCACAGGGGCGTAACTACAGGGGGGCGGGGGTCCTCCACGACATGAACTCAACCACTTACCTCACTGCCCCCCATTGGCTGCACTCGCCAGATCGTTATTATTATATTACAATATTTTTGTTAAGTAAAATAAAATAACTAAAACTGTGCATTAAAAATACCAGACTAACTTCTGAGTGAGTACTTTTAATTCATTCTTATCAGCTATCGGCATATGCAATTTGTTGAGGGGGCCCAACATTTTTGCAATGGGGCCCATGAGCTCCTAGAAATGGTTCATATTATGAGAAAATAAAAGAGAGAAAATAGACTGTATAAAAAGAAAAAGATCCTCACTTTTGTCAGATAATGTGAACAGACTCATTTTAAATAACTGACTGAAAGATGGGTCGCTGTTAACAACTCTATATAGGAATTGGCTGGCTTTCTAAAAATAATTTAGATTTAATTATTTTATCATAATTTTATGAATGTTTTTATTGGTAAACATGTTCTTGCAATAACAATGTGCATAACTGTTCAAATTGTGCTTAGTAATTAGTTAGCGATTATTAGCGATTAATTGCGATTAATTTGGTTCTTTAATCGCGATTAATCTTGATTAAAATTTTCAAACACGTGACAGCCCTAATATGTATGTGTATGTGTGTGTATATACTGTATATATGTATATATATATATATGTATATATATATATACTGTATATATATATATATATATATATATATATATATATATATATATATATATATATATATATATATATATATATATATATATATATATAGAGAGAGAGAGAGAGAGAGAGAGAGAGAGAGAGAGAGAGAGAGAGAGAGAGAGAGAGAGAGAGAGAGAGAGAGAGAGAGAACTTCGTGTTTCGTTCACATCTGAATTTCGGTTCATAATCCGAAATTTGTTTGTGCGTTAAGTTGCAAAAAAAACGCTCTTAGCTCGAAATGTTCATATGGTAAACGGTTCAAGGGTCCACTGTATTACTGTACATCATATGAAATATATGCATCACATTTAAAAATCCAATTTCCGAAAAAGATGAGACATTTTATAAGAAGCAATTGAAAATCCGTGATTTGTTAATTCGTTTGAATCGTTATTTACCTAATAAAAGGACAACTAAATGACTGTTAATGTTTTGGCTGACCAACTCAATTGTATTTTGTTTTTATTAAAAAACTGAATTTGATCTACACATTATTGTGGATTGTGAATTAGATCCATCATGATTGGGTATAAAGAGAAGCCACCAAAGATGGGTCCCCATTGAATTGTCAAATTTTTTTGTCAACAGTTTAGGTTTTTCATCTACCATCAATAATACGGACTTATGTAAGAATCCTTTTTGTGCATTTTACCTCAGCGTTTAACACCATCATACCAGAACTCCTCCACCTCAAACTGTCTCAGCTCAGTGTGTCCCCCGCCATCTGTCAGTGGATCACCAGCTTTCTGACAGACCGGACACAACAGGTGAGGCTGGGAGATATTACATCTACCATAAGAACAGTCAGCACTGGTGCACCACAGGGCTGTGTCCTCTCTCCACTGCTATTTTCTCTCTACTCTAATGACCCAACAGTGAAACTTCTAAAGTTTGCAAATGACACTACGATCATTGGACTAATCCAGGTTGGAGATGAGTCTGCATATCGGCAGGAGATTGATCGGCTGGTGCTCTGGTGCAGTCAGAACAACCTAGAGCTGAACACACTAATGACTGTAGAAATGACAGTGGATTTTAAAAAGAAACCTTCGACACTGCTCCCCATCACCATATTCAACAGCACTGTGTCTACCGTGGAGACCTTCAGGTTCTTGGGAACTACTATTTCCAATGACCTAAAGTGGGAGGCCAACACCAACTCCATCCTCAAAAAGGCCCAGCAAAGGATGTACTTTCTGCGTCAACTGAGGAAACATGGTTTGCCACAGGAGCTGATGAAACAGTTCTACACTGCAGTCATTGAATCTGTCCTGTGCACATCCATCACAGTGTGGTTCAGTTCAGCCACAAAACAGGACAGATGCAGATTGCAAAGAGTGGTGGATAGAGCGCCAAAAATCATCGGTGCTCCTTTGCCCACCCTCCAGGACTTATACACAACAAGGACCAGAAACCAGGCAGAAAAAATTATCACAGACTTCTCACACCCTGGACACGAACTCTTTAACCTACTACCCTCTGGCAGGTGCTACAGAGCCCTGAACACAAAATCAAACAGACACTGTAACAGTTTCTTTCCAAATGCCATCAAATAATATATAACATATAACAAAAATTTTACTGCTGTTTACTGTTGTTTACATGCCACACTGCACTTTATACATGCTGTATAATACCGTAACTGCATCTTACCTTACTGAACTATTTATTTTACACTATTTTTATATTTTCTGTACATATGCAAATTGTGCTGAACATGTAAATTTGTACATTGTCTACATAGTCTTGTCTGTATATTGTATTGTTTGTAAATTGTAGAGAGTCTACATAGTCTTGTCTGTATATTGTATTGTTTGTAAATTGTAGAGTCTACATAGTCTTGTCTGTATATTGTATTGTTTGTAAATTGTAGAGAGTCTACATAGTCTTGTCTGTATATTGTATTGTTTGTAAATTGTAGAGTCTACATAGTCTTGTCTGTATATTGTATTGTTTGTAAATTGTAGAGTCTACATAGTCTTGTCTGTATATTGTGTTGTTTGTAAATTGTAGAGAGCTAACAAACAAATTCCTTGTGTGTGTAAACATACTTGGCGAATAAAGCTGATTCTGATTCTGATTCTGATAATACTGTGAAAGTATTTTCAGTCTATGTGGAAAAGGGATGGAAAGTGGTGTTAAATGTGCATGACTTAGTCCTTAGATAGCATTGTATATAAAAACATTGTGTCACTGTAATAAATATAGCAACATGGGCTTGGGTGTACTTTGGAAAACCATCGTCATGAAACACGGTCCACCACTGCATAAAAAATGGCCTTTTCTGAAAAAAAGTTAAATGTAATTAAAACAAGAATCTGTGAATTATTCATTTCTTAAGTCTTTATTTAAAGAAACAAATGCTTTAACTCATCATCATCATCTGTTTCCCTTATCCATTCAGGGTCGCAGTGGCAACAGTGCAAGCAAGAAGTCCCAGGCATCTCTCTCCCCTGCCACTTCTACCAGCTCCTCTGGTGGGATCCCCAGGAGTTCCCATGCCAACTGGGAGATGTAACACCTCCAGCGGGTCCTGGATCGACCCCGGAGCCTCCTCCCAGTTGCCTGTGCCTGTTATACCTCCAAAGGGAGGCGTTCAGGAGGCATCCTTATCAGATGCCCGAACCACCTCAACTGGCTCCTCTCCACGCGAAGGAGCAGCGATTCCACTCCGAGCTCCTCCTGTATTGCTGAGCTCCTTACCCGATCATGGAGAGTATGCCCAGCAACCCGCCGTAGAAAGCTCATTTCGGCCGCTTGTATCCGCGACCTCGTTCTTTCAGTCATTACCCAAAGCTCGTGACCATAGGTGAGGATAGGGACATAGATCGACCAGTAAATTAAGAGCTTTGCTTTGCGGCTCAGCTCTCTCTTTACCACAGTGGTCCGGTAAAATGACTGTACTACAGTCGATCTCATGATCCCTCTTTGCATCACTCGTGACCAAGACCCCCGAGATATTTGAACTCCTTCACTTGGGGTAGGTTCTCACCTCCTACTCGCAGGGAGCATGCCATCTTTTTCCGGGAGATAACCATGGCCTCAGACTTTGAGGTGCTGATCTGCATACCTGCCGCTTCACACTTGGCTGCAAACCGCTCAAGTGCACACTGGAGGCCCCCACTTGAAGAAGCCAGAAGAACAACATCGTCTGCAAATAACAGAGATGACACCTCCTTAGCCCCAATACGAAAGCCCTCCTGTCCCAGGCTTTGCTTCGCCACCCTGTCCATGAATATCAGGAACAGAAGTGGAGACAAGGCACACCCCTGTCGGAGTCCAACGGTCACATTGAACCTGCCTGACTTACTTCCAAGGATGAGAACACAACTCAAACACAGAGTACAAGGCTCAAAACTTTGTGCCAAACTTTATAAAAGAAATGTTAGTTAGTTCAAAACGTACATTTTTCAATACAACCATCTACTGTTCATAATATTGTGAAAAGATTTAGAAAATCTGAAAATGCCAGGACACCACTGTTGAATGTGAGTGAAGTTTAATCCATCTGACTGCACTGCATGAGAAGTTTTGATAAATTTTGCCACATACTTTGGAAAACCATTGTCACTTAGAACAGTCCACCACTGCAGCATTTTGATTCTCTATTAAGCAACGACAAAGTGATACATTAATATTATATAGGAAGAAGTGTACAGTTCTCTGTGTCCAAACTCTGTCCTAGATGGACAGAAAGACAGAGGAAACACACACTGTGGTAAATGTGATGAATCCACGTTTCAGCTATTTATCAGGAAAAACGAACATGGAGTTCTCTGTGCCAAAGACTAGAAAACTGTTGTCCTGACTATCAGCTAAATTAGTACAAGCCAACATCTGTCATGGTATGGAGCGCATTACAGGGTGTGTGTGCTTTACTGGCCTGTCTGCAGTCCAGATGTGTCTTCTATATGTCTAGGAGAACCTAAATTCTTGTATAAAACAAGAATATAACGATTCCACTTGCAAAACTGCAACAATTAGTGTCCTCAGTTCCCAAACTGTAAGAAGTACACTGATAAGCCATAACATTAAAACCACCTCCTTGTTTCTACACTCACTGTCCATTTTATCAGCGCCACTTACCATATAGAAGCACTTTGAAGTTCTACAATTACTGACTGTAGTCCATCTGTTTCTCTACATACTTTTTAAAATATTTTTTAGGACCCTCACAGGACCACTACAGAGCAGGTATTATATAGGTGGTGGGTCATTCTCAGCACTGCAGTGACACTGACATGGTGGTGGTGTGTTAGTGTGTGTTGTGCTGGTATGAGTGGATCAGACACAGCAGCGCTGCTGGAGTGTTGAAATACCGTGTCCACTCACTGTCCACTCTATTAGACACTCCTACCTAGTTGGTCCACCTTGTGGATGTAAAGTGAGAGATGATCGCTCATCTATTGCTGCTGTTTGAGTTGGTCAATCAGTGGTCACAGGACGCTGCCCACGGGGGTCTGTTGGCTGGATATTTTTGGTTTGTGGACTATTCTCAGTCCAGCAGTGACAGTGAGGTGTTTAAAAACTCCAGTGTCTTATCCACTCATACCAGCACAACACACACTAACACACCACCACCATGTCAGTGTCATTGCAGTGCTGAGAATGATCCACTACCCAAATAATACCTGCTCTGTAGTGGTCCTGGGAGAGTCCTGACCATTGAAGGACAGCATGAAAGGTGGGTAAGAAATCATGCAGAGAAATAGATGGACTACAGCCAGTAATTGTAGAACTACAAAGTGCTTCTTTATGGTCAGTGGAGCTGATAAAATGGACAGTGAGTGTAGAAACAAGGAGGTGGTTTTAATGTTATGGCTGATCAGTATATATCAGAACAGGTAATTAACACAGTGGTAAACATGCTTCTGCAGGCATTAAGTATCATGATAATTTGATGACATAATTGCTGTCTTAGTAGTGCATCTAAATAATCTGACTTATGAGTTCAATGTCTTAGAATCCTCTCTACTGAGGAAGCTGATCAAGTAGTTAGTAGGCACCGTTGTGTACTTTGGGCCAAAGAGAAAATAGATCATTGTAATTACTAACACTGCAAAGTTCAGAGATCAGCATCTGTTATGAAATGAGGAGTTTGTTAGTGGCTTGAATTTCTTACTAATCTATGAAGGCACAATTAATTCTGATTAATGGTCCACAGAGACGCAGATTCTCAAACATTTTAAAGCTTTAATCAGAGCACTTTTAGGTAATGAAAAGCTTTGGATTCACTCATCTGAGAACTCGCTTAGAGCAGCTTCAGTTTGTGTTGGCAAATGTAAAACCTTGGCTGCAAGCAGTGGGTGAAATGAGTCTGCTCAAGTCCCTGTTTATCATAGCTGTTTAAACCAGACTGGCATGACAAGAGGTAGCGCATAGCCTTTTGACTCAATCCATCATTTGCTCTGGAGCTCATGTAAATAAGACATGCCAAGCTGTTGGCAGAGTAGCTGACTCACAGAATAGCGCTGTATGGTCAATCTGGTCAGTTGCGTAATCCTTGTCCCTGGCACCATCACTTGGTCAGGGTGACAGTTGTAATATTTCCTGTTATTCTTTTTCTTTGATAATCACTTACAATGACAGCATAACTTGCATAGACTGATTTGCCAGCCTTCTGTTCCAATCTTGATTAATTCAAAGAATACAGGAAACTTGATTAGCTGAGATCTGTCTACAAGGCTCCAAAACCCAGAATCTGCTGTACCCCATCTGTCTTTGTTACACAAAAGTTATTATTCCCTTTTTCTGAGAATACATTCATCCGGAATCTAAGAACATTGCCATTTTGTATGTTATGTATAACAGGGTGGGTTGTGAAGCCCTGTACCTCAGAGAATTAACATTTAAGCCCAAACCAAAAGAGAAATGACAGAAGTGCAGGCCTGGTCAAAATTAGAAAAAAACAACCAAAAAAATGCATTATAAACATCCACAGACTGTAGCAGAGATGGATGGAGGATAGGATAAGATTTATCTATTGATATAGATATACACTGATGAGCCATAACATTAAAACCACCACCTTGTTTCTACACTTACTGTCCATTTTATCAGCTCCACTTACCATATAGAAGCACTTTGTAGTTCTACAATTACTGACTGTACGTCTGTTTCTCTACATACTTTTTCAACCTGCTTTTACCCTGTTTTTTAATGGTCAGGACTCTCCCAGGACCACCACAGAGTAGGTATTATTTAGGTGGTGGATCATTCTCAGCACTGCAGTGACACTGACATGGTGGTGGTGTGTTAGTGTGTGTTGTGCTGGTATGAGTGGATCAGACACATCAGCGCTGCTGGAGTTTTTAAATACCGTGTCTACTCACTGCCCACTCTATTAGACACTCCTACCTAGTTGGTCCACCTTGTAGATGTAAAGTCAGAGATGATCACGCATCTATTGCTGCTGTTTGAGTTGGTCATCTTCTAGACCTTTATCAGTGGACACAGGACGCTGCCCACGAGGTGCTGTTAGCTTGATATATTTTGGGTTGGTGGACTATTCTCAGTCCAGCAGTGACAGTGAGGTGTTTAAAAACCCCAGCAGCACTGCTGTGTCCTATTCACTCATACCAGCACAACACACACTAACACACCACCACCATGTCAGTGTCACTGCAGTGCTGAGAATGATCCATCACCTAAATAATACCTGCTGTAGCCTAGTGGTTAAGGTACTGGACTAGTAATCAGAGGGTCGCTGGTTCAAGCCTCACCACTGCCAGGTTGCTGCTATTGGGCCCTTGAGCAAGACCCTTAACCCTGAATTGCTCAGACTGTATACTGTAACTGTAATGTCGCTTTGGATAAAGGTGTCTGCTAAATGCTGAAAATGTAAATGCTCTGTGAGGGTCCTGATCATTAAATAACAGCTTAAAAGGGGGCTAACAAAGCATGCAGATAAACAGATGGACTACAGTCAGTAATTGTACGTAGAACTACAAAGTTCTTTTGTATGGTAAGTGGAGCTGATAAAATTGACAGTGAGTGTAAAAACAAGGAGGTGGTTTTAATGTTATGGCTGATCAGTGTATATATATATATATATATATACAGTGTATCACAAAAGTGAGTACACCCCTCACATTTCTGCAGATATTTAAGTATATCTTTTCATGGGACAACACTGACAAAATGACACTTTGACACAATGATAAGTAGTCTGTGTGCAGCTTATATAACAGTGTAAATTTATTCTTGCCTCAAAATAACTCAATATACAGCCATTAATGTCTAAACCACCGGCAACAAAAGTGAGTACACCCCTAAGAGACTACACCCCTAAATGTCCAAATTGAGCACTGCTTGTCATTTTCTCTCCAAAATGTCATGTGACTCATTAGTGTTACTAGGTCTCAGGTGTGCATAGGGAGCAGGTGTGTTCAATTTAGTAGTACAGCTCTCACACTCTCTCATACTGGTCACTGAAAGTTCCAACATGGCACCTCATGGCAAAGAACTCTCTGAGGATCTTAAAAGACGAATTGTTGCGCTACATGAAGATGGCCAAGGCTACAAGAAGATTGCCAACACCCTGAAACTGAGCTGCAGCACAGTGGCCAAGATCATCCAGCGTTTTAAAAGAGCAGGGTCCACTCAGAACAGACCTCGCGTTGGTCGTCCAAAGAAGCTGAGTGCACGTGCTCAGCGTCACATCCAACTGCTGTCTTTGAAAGATAGGCGCAGGAGTGCTGTCAGCATTGCTGCAGAGATTGAAAAGGTGGGGGGTCAGCCTGTCAGTGCTCAGACCATACGCCGCACACTACATCAAATTGGTCTGCATGGCTGTCACCCCAGAAGGAAGCCTCTTCTGAAGTCTCTACACAAGAAAGCCCGCAAACAGTTTGCTGAAGACATGTCAACAAAGGACATGGATTACTGGAACCATGTCCTATGGTCTGATGAGACCAAGATTAATTTGTTTGGTTCAGATGGTCTCAAGCATGTGTGGCGGCAATCAGGTGAGAAGTACAAAGATAAGTGTGTCATGCCTACAGTCAAGCATGGTGGTGGGAATGCCATGGTCTGGGGTTGCATGAGTGCAGCAGGTGTTGGGGAGTTACATTTCATTGAGGGACACATGAACTCCAATATGTACTGTGAAATACTGAAGCAGAGCATGATCCCCTCCCTCCGGAAACTGGGTCGCAGGGCAGTGTTCCAGCATGATAATGACCCCAAACACGCCTCTAAGACGACCACTGCTTTATTGAAGAAGCTGAGGGTAAAGGTGATGGACTGGCCAAGCATGTCTCCAGACCTAAACCCAATAGAACATCTTTGGGGCATCCTCAAGCGGAAGGTGGAGGAGCGCAAAGTCTCGAATATCCGCCAGCTCCGTGATGTCGTCATGGAGGAGTGGAAAAGCATTCCAGTGGCAACCTGTGAAGCTCTGGTAAACTCCATGCCCAGGAGAGTTAAGGCAGTTCTGGGAAATAATGGTGGCCACACAAAATATTGACACTTCAGGAACTTTCACTAAGGGGTGTACTCACTTTTGTTGCCGGTGGTTTAGACATTAATGGCTGTATATTGAGTTATTTTGAGGGAAGAATAAATTTACACTGTTATATAAGCTGCACACAGACTACTTTTCATTGTGTCAAAGTGTCATTTTGTCAGTGTTGTCCCATGAAAAGATATACTTAAATATTTGCAGAAATGTGAGGGGTGTACTCACTTTTGTGATACACTGTATATATATATATATATATATATATACAGTGTATCACAAAAGTGAGTACACCCCTCACATTTCTGCAGATATTTCATTATATCTTTTCATGGGACAACACTATAGACATGAAACTTGGATATAACTAAGAGTAGTCAGTGTACAGCTTGTATAGCAGTGTAGATTTACTGTCTTCTGAAAACAACTCAACACACAGCCATTAATGTCTAAATAGCTGGCAACATAAGTGAGTACACCCCACAGTGAACATGTACAAATTGTGCCCAAATGTGTCGTTGTCCCTCCCTGGTGTCATGTGTCAAGGTCCCAGGTGTAAATGGGGAGCAGGGCTGTTAAATTTGGTGTTTTGGGTACAATTCTCTCATACTGGCCACTGGATATTCAACATGGCACCTCATGGCAAAGAACTCTCTGGGGATGTGAGAAATAGAATTGTTGCTCTCCACAAAGATGGCCTGGGCTATAAGAAGATTGCTAACACCCTGAAACTGAGCTACAGCATGGTGGCCAAGGTCATACAGCGGTTTTCCAGGACAGGTTCCACTCGGAACAGGCTTCGCCAGGGTCGACCAAAGAAGTTGAGTCCACGTGTTCGGCGTCATATCCAGAGGTTGGCTTTAAAAAATAGACACATGAGTGCTGCCAGCATTGCTGCAGAGGTTGAAGACGTGGGAGGTCAGCCTGTCAGTGCTCAGACCATACGCCGCACACTGCATCAACTCGGTCTGCATGGTCGTCATCCCAGAAGGAAGCTGACGCACAAGAAAGCCAACAAACAGTTTGCTGAAAACAAGCAGTCCAAGAACACGGATTACTGGAATGCCCTGTGGTCTGACGAGACCAAGATAAACTTGTTTGGCTCAGATGGTGTCCAGCATGTGTGGCGGCGCCCTGGTGAGAAGTACCAAGACAACTGTATCTTGCCTACAGTCAAGCATGGTGGTGGTAGCATCATTGTCTTGGGCTGCATGAGTGTTGCTGGCACTGGGGAGCTGCAGTTCATTGAGGGAAACATGAATTCCAACATGTACTGTGACATTCTGAAACAGAGCATGATCCCCTCCCTTCGAAAACTGGGCCTCATGGCAGTTTTCCAACAGGATAACGACCCCAAACACAACCTCCAAGATGACAACTGCCTTGCTGAGGAAGCTGAAGGTAAAGGTGATGGACTAAACCCAATTGAGCACCTGTGGCGCATCCTCAAGTGGAAGGTGGAGGAGTTCAAGGTGTCTAACATCCACCAGCTCCGTGATGTCATCATGGAGGAGTGGAAGAGGATTCCAGTAGCAACCTGTGCAGCTCTGGTGAATTCCATGCCCAGGAGGGTTAAGGCAGTGCTGGATAATAATGGTGGTCACACAAAATATTGACACTTTGGGCACAATTTGGACATGTTCACTGTGGGGTGTACTCACTTATGTTGCCAGCCATTTAGACATTAATGGCTGTGTGTTGAGTTATTTTCAGAAGACAGTAAATCTACACTGCTATACAAGTTGTACACTGACTACTCTAAGTTATATCCAAGTTTCATGTCTATAGTGTTGTCCCATGAAAAGATATAATAAAATATTTGCAGAAAAGTGAGGGGTGCACTCACTTTTGTGATACACTGTATATATATATATATACACAGTGTATATATATATATATATACTATATATACAGTATATATATATATATATATATATATATATATATATATATATATATATATATATATATATATATATATATATATATACTGTATATATATATATATATATATACTGTATATTTATATATATAGTTGCAGTGTGTAGTGCTCAGTGATGGACTGGCACCCTGTTTCTATATGATGCGAGACTGACTTTGACCCAAATAAAGTAGCTATCAAAGATGACTTTAATGAACCCATGAATATTAGCATTCTCCCTGTTACATGACATATATCAATTTGATACAGAGAATACGTGTTTCCTTCAAGCACAAAGAATATCTTTAATATTAAATATTAATATTATTAATCTTGTGTAAAAAAAAAAAAAAAGTAACCATGAGTATCTTTAATTGTGTTACTGCACAATTACACTGAAGCTTAAAGCATGTGGTTTAAACGGATCTGTTAGCATTCTGGGATACTGTAACGCACAATCAGCCTGGTGTACCGCAAGACTAATTCAAACAGCAGGTACACAACCATGCATGCAAGTGTGTGAACCACATTGCTTCATAATTACACAAGCGCTTCCGGCAAATACAGCACGGCTAATTAAGAGTGTTTTTACTAGCGTGAGTGGGATGAGTTCTGGCTGTAAAAACACACAAACTGTCACGGAACGTTTAAGGTGTTAATACATTCATGATGCTGTGATGCTGCAAAATCTGAATTAAAGTGGTGTTTTTTTTTGTTTTTTTAGTTGAGTGATGTAGTGGTAAATTATGCTAGCCCAGTACTGCTGGGATCCGGGGTTTAAATCCCCAGCTGTACTATCGGCTGGCCGGGCGTCTGCATTCAATTATGATCAGCTATATATGTCTGGGGAAAAGTGGAAATAGATTGGTGTCCTATTCAGGGTGTGTACTGCATTGCAGCCAGTGATACGGTTGAAACCGAGCCCACCACGACCCTGACCAGGATAAATCAGGACTCATGTTGTCCAGGACTCATTTTGTCCAGGACTCATGTTGTCCAGGACTCATTTTGTCCAGGACTCATGTTGTCTAGTATTCATTTTGTACAGTATTCATGTTGTCCAGAATAAATTTTGTCCAGGATTCATGTTCTCCAGGACTCATGTTGTCCAGGTTTCATGTTGTCCAGTATTCATGTTGTCCAGTATTCATGTTGTCTAGGATTAATGTTGTCCAGGACTCATTTTGTCCAGGACTCTTGTTGTCCAGAATTCATGTTGTCGAGGATTATTGTTGTCCAAGATTCATGTTGTCCAGGATTCATGGTGACCAGGACACATGTTGTCCAGGATTAATGTTGTCCAGGATTCATGTTGTCCAGGTTTCATGTTGTCCAGTATTCATGTTGTCCAGTATTCATGGTGACCAGGACTCATGTTGTCTAGGATTAATGTTGTCCAGGACTCATTTTGTCCAGGACTCTTGTTGTCCAGAATTCATGTTGTCCAGGATTATTGTTGCCCAAGATTCATGTTTTCCAGGATTAATGTTGTCCAGGACTCATGTTGTCCAGGATTCATGGTGACCAGGATTAATGTTGTTCACGACTCTTGTTGTCCAGGATTCATGTTGTCCAGGATTCATGTTGTCCAGGACTCATGTTGTCCAGGACTCATGTTGTCCAGAATTCATGTTGTCGAGGATTATTGTTGTCCAAGATTCATTTTGTCCAGGATTCATGGTGACCAGGACTCATGTTGTCCAGGATTAATGTTGTCCAGGATTCATGTTGTCCAGGACTCATGTTGTCCAGTATTCATGTTGTCCAGTATTCATGGTGACCAGGACTCATGTTGTCTAGGATTAATGTTGTCCAGGATTATTGTTGTCCAAGATTCATGTTTTCCAGAATTAATGTTGTCCAGGATTCATGTTGTCCAGGTTTCATGTTGTCCAGTATTCATGTTGTCCAGTATTCATGGTGTCCAGGACTTTTGTTGTCCAGAATTCATGTTGTCCAGGACTCATGTTGTCCAGGATTCATGGTGACCAGGATTAATGTTGTTCACGACTCTTGTTGTCCAGGATTCATGTTGTCCAGGATTCATGTTGTCCAGGATTATTGTTGTCCAAGATTCATGTTTTCCAGGATTAATGTTGTCCAGGACTCATGTTGTCCAGGATTCATGGTGACCAGGATTAATGTTGTTCACGACTCTTGTTGTCCAGGATTCATGTTGTCCAGGATTCATGTTGTCCAGGACTCATGTTGTCCAGGACTCATGTTGTCCAGAATTCATGTTGTCCAGGATTAATGTTGTCCAAGATTCATGTTGTCCAGGATTCATGGTGACCAGGACTCATGTTGTCCAGGATTAATGTTGTCCAGGATTCATGTTGTCCAGGACTCATGTTGTCCAGTATTCATGTTGTCCAGTATTCATGGTGACCAGGACTCATGTTGTCTAGGATTAATGTTGTCCAGGATTATTGTTGTCCAAGATTCATGTTTTCCAGGATTAATGTTGTCCAGGATTCATGTTGTCCAGGTTTCATGTTGTCCAGTATTCATGTTGTCCAGTATTCATGGTGTCCAGGACTTTTGTTGTCCAGAATTCATGTTGTCCAGGATTATTGTTGTCCAAGATTCATGTTTTCCAGGATTAATGTTGTCCAGGACTCATGTTGTCCAGGACTCATGTTGTCCAGGATTCATGGTGACCAGGATTAATGTTGTTCACGACTCTTGTTGTCCAAGACTCATGTTGTCCAGGACTCATGTTGTCCAGTATTCATGGTGACCAGGACTCATGTTGTCTAGGATTAATGTTGTCCAGGACTCATTTTGTCCAGGACTCTTGTTGTCCAGGATTATTGTTGACCAAGATTCATGTTGTCCAGGATTCATGGTGACCAGGACTCATGTTGTCCAGGATTAATGTTGTCCAGGATTCATGTTGTCCTGGACTCATTTTGTCCAGGACTCATGTTGTCCAGAATTTATGTTGTCCAGAATTCATGTTGTCGAACATTCATGTAGACCAGGACTTATGTCGTCCAGGATTCATTTTGACTAGGATTTGTGTCGTCCAGTATTCGTGTTGTCGAGGATTCATGTTGTCCAGGATTCATGCTGTCCTGTATTCATGATGTCCAGGACTCATGTTGTCCAGGATTCATTTTGACCATGATTCATGTAGCTGGTGCTCGTGGAATAAATAATGTATAATTACAGCTTGTTACAATTCCCTTAACTGTAACCAGTTCACCTTATAATTGTGATTTATATTTAGGGCATTTATCAGATGCTTTTATTGAAAGCGACTTACAGTTGTGACTAAACACAATGCAAGCAATTGAGGGTTAAGGGCCTTGCTCAGGGGCCTAACAGTGGTAATTAGGCAGAGTTAGTGCTTGAACCTAGTCTATTACCTTAAACACTGAGCTACCACTACCAGCCAAAACATTAAAACTAATTTCTAAATGTTTGTCAGTCAAATAAAGGTTTAAAACAATCAACAAATCACAGCTTCTCATTTTAACTCTTCTGGAATTGGGATTTTGTAGGCAAGGCTGGACTGACTGTCATAATAATATGCATAGCTCAAAGCAAGTACAAGGTCTATCCATCTACATATCTCACAGCCAAGGAGCCCTGAAAAAATACATATGTCACTTCCTGTGTGACCATACTGCAGAGTCACTGTGCTACAGTCCCCATGGTAACAGACCTGTCGTCAAATCGTTTCTCGCTGTTCTCTCTCAGTCTTACACTCTTGTTTCCCTTTATATTTATTTCTCTGTTTGCTTTGTACGTCCTTGTTTTCTTTAAGACAAATGTGTACATATAATCCTGGATCTAAAAAAGCTTTTGTTTTTTAAAATATTTGTGTTGAAAATGCTAAAAAAAAATGCATTTGGTGGTACTGTACAGACTCATGGAATCTGAGATCCTGAATTTGCCTCTGTGCTTCAATGGTCAGGACTCTCCCAGGACCACCACAGAGTAGGTATTATTTGGGTAGTGAATCATTCTCAGCACTGCAGTGACACTGACATGGTGGTGATGTGTTAGTGTGTGTTGTGCTGGTATGAGTGGATCAGACACAGCAGCGCTGCTGGAGTTTTTAAACACCTCACTGTCATTGCTGGACTGAGAATAGTCCACTAACCCAAAATATATCCAGCTAACAGCACCACGTAGGCAGCACCCTGTGTTCACTGATGAAGGTCTAGAAGATGACCAACTCAAACAGCAGCAATAGATGAGCATCGTCTCTGACTTTACATCTACAAGGTGGACCAACTAGGTAGGAGTGTCTAATAGATTGGACAGTGAGTGGACACGGTATTTAAAAACTCCAGCAGCGCTGATGTGTCTCATCCACTCATACCTGCACAACACACACTAACACACCACCACCATGACAGTGTCACTGCAGTGCTGAGAATCATCCACCACCTAAATAATACCTGTTCTGTATTGGTCTTGTGGGGGTCCTGACCATTGAAGAACAGGGTAAAAACAGGCTAAAAAGTATGTAGAGAAACAGATGGACTACAGTCAGTAACTGTAGAACTACAAAGTGCTACTATATGGTAAGTGGAGCTGATAAAATGGACCTTTAAATCTACTCTACAAACTGTGTTTATAACTGTGTTTTAAATAAAAGCAAGATAAACAAATATGTTTCTAAAGTAATGCAGATCCTACATGTAAGATTCAAGACACAACAGTGTTGCATTATTCATGATGTACCATTAAATACGTTTTATATTTATGACTTGACACACATCATATACAGCTGAAAAGAGGAAGACATCAGATAAGGATTGGTAAGAGATCAGTGGCACAGGAGGGTATCACCAGCTACGACTGCTTAAATGATTCAATCTCTTTTGAAATTTTTGGAGTCAAACACCACATTGCATGTAAGTTGCAGTGGAGTTTGTGCACATGCTTTTCCTGATGCTTAATATTCTATTATTAAACTTATTTCCATGTGTAAGAGACTACACAAAGACCTAGAAGTTTAAGAACAAGTTTTCATAAGAACAACAAGCACTGCTTAAATAGGTATTTTATGATTCAATATGTTTATGGGTATTCTATACTTTTATTAATCTTTTTCATATTGTTAGATTATTTAGCCATCCATCCATCCATCCATCCATCCATCCACGTACGTATCTATCTATCTATCTATCTATCTATCTATCTATCTATCTATCTATCTATCTATCTATCTATCTATCTATCTATCTATCTATCTATCTATCTATCTATCTATCTACGTATCTGTCTGTCTGTCCGTCCGTCCGTCTATCTAGATATGTATGTACGTATCTATCTATCTATCTATCTATCTATCTATCTATCTATCTATCTATCTATCTATCTATCTATCTATCTATCTATCTATCTATCTATCTATCTATCTATCTATCTATCTATGTACGTATTTATTTGTCTGTCTGCCTGTCTGTCTATCCATCCATCCATCTATCTATATATGTATGTACGTGTCTGTCTGTCTGTCTGTCTGTCTGTCTGTCTGTCTATCTATCTATCTATCTATCTATCTATCTATCTATCTATGTACGTATTTGTCTGTCTGTCTGTCTGTCTATCCATCTATCCATCTATCTATATATGTATGTACGTGTCTGTCTGTCTGTCTGTCTGTCTGTCTGTCTGTCTGTCTATCTATCTATCTATCTATCTATCTATCTATCTATCTATCTATGTATGTATTTGTCTGTCTGTCTGTCTGTCTGTCTGTCTGTCTATCCATCCATCCATCCATCCATCTATCTATATATGTATGTACGTGTCTGTCTGTCTGTCTGTCTGTCTGTCTAACTATCTATCTATCTATCTATCTATCTATCTATCTATCTATCTATCTATCTATCTATCTATCTATCTATCTATCTATCTATCTATCTATCTATCTATGTACGTATTTGTCTGTCTGTCTGTCTGTCTGTCTATCCATCCATCCATCCATCTATCTATATATGTATGTACGTGTCTGTCTGTCTGTCTGTCTGTCTGTCTGTCTGTCTGTCTGTCTGTCTGTCTATCTATCTATCTATCTATCTATCTATCTACGTATCTGTCTGTCTGTCCGTCCGTCCGTCCGTCTATCTATATATGTATGTACGTATCTGTCTATCTATCTATCTATCTATCTATCTATCTATCTATCTATCTATCTATCTATCTATCTTTCTATCTATCTATCTATCTATCTATCTATCTATCTATCTATCTATCTATCTATCTATCTATGTATGTATTTATCTGTCTGTCTGTCTATCCATCCATCCATCCATCCATCTATCTATATATGTATGTACGTGTCTGTCTGTCTGTCTGTCTGTCTATCTATCTATCTATCTATCTATCTATCTATCTATCTATCTATCTATCTATCTATCTATCTATCTATCTATCTATGTACGTATTTGTCTGTCTGTCTGTCTGTCTGTCTATCCATCCATCCATCCATCCATCTATCTATATATGTATGTACGTGTCTGTCTGTCTGTCTGTCTGTCTGTCTGTCTGTCTGTCTGTCTATCTATCTATCTATCTATCTATCTATCTATCTATCTATCTATCTATCTATCTATCTATCTAGGGCAGCATGGTGGCTAAGTGGGTAGCACTTTCGCCTCACAGCAAGAAGGTCCTGGGTTCGATCCCCAGGTGCGGTGGTCTGGGTCCTTTCTGTGTGGAGTTTGCATGTTCTCGCCATGTCTGCATGAGTTTACTCCGGGTGCTCCGGTTTCCTTCCACAGTCCAAAGACATGCAAGTGAGGTGAATTGTCCATGATGCAAGTAATACTAAATTGTCTATGACTGTGTTTGATATAACCTTGAGAAGTGATGAACCTTGTGTAATGAGTAACTACTGTTCCTGTCATGAATGTAACCAAAGTGTAAAACATGACTTTAAAATCCTAATAAACAAACTATCTATCCATCCATCCATCCATCCATCCACACTAGCACTGGTGCAACAGTGACATAAGAAAGCCTGAGTATTGGTATTTGCTTTACAAAGTCTAAATAAAGAGTGGTTGAGTCCATGCAGTGCAGAGCTAGCATAGTTCTTTACGTATTTATTGAACAGGGGAATTGTCAAGTAGCCTAGCTCTGAATCAAGAATGTAAGTTGAGACTTAGTTATTTTAAAGCTTAGACAACCAGGTTACTGATTTATGACTGGCTTTTTCCCCAAAGCCACAATTTACAGTAAGTGTTAGAGGCCCTGTGCTCGTATTCTGGACGAGCCCCCATTTAATGCATTGCTCTTAATGGGACAGTGGTAGCCTAGTGGGTAGAGTTTTGGGCTATCAATTGATAGATTTTTGGTTCAAATCCTGGCTCTGCTATGCAGTCACTGTTGGGCCCTTAACCCTGTCTGCTCCAGGGGCGCCGTACAATGGTTGACCCTGCACTCTTACTTGAACTTCCAAACAAGCTGGGATATGCAGAACAATAATTTAATTGCACTTTACACTTAGCACAATGCAGTCAGACAAGTACCGTTCTCCTGGAAACCGCCAAACCCAGACTCATCCATTGAATTGCCAGACTGAGAAGTGTGATTCGTCACTTCAGAGAACACGTCTCTACTGCTCTAGAGTCCAGTGGTGGCATGCTTTACAACCACTGCATCCGACGCTTTGCATTTGCACAGGTGATGTAAGGCTTGGATGCAGCTGCTCAGCCATGGAAACCCATTCCATGAAGCTCTACACACTGTTCTTGAGCTAATCTAAAGGCCACATGAAGTTTGGAGGTCTGTAGTGATTGACTCTGCAGAAAGTTGGCGACCTCTGCGCACTATGCGCCTCAGCATCCGCTGACCCGCTCTGTCATTTTACGTGGTCTACCACTTCGTGGCTGAGTTGCTGATGTTCCCAATCTCTTACACTTTGTTATAATAGCACTGACAGTCGACTGTGGAGTAATTAGTAGTGAGGAAATTTCACAACTGGACTTGTTGCACAGGTGGCATCCTATCACGGTACCACGCTGGAATTCACTGAGCTCCTGAGAGCGACCCATTCTTTCACTAATGTTTGTAGAAGCAGTCTGCATGTCTAGGTGCTTGGTTTTATACACCTGTGGCCATGGAAGTGATTGGAACACCTGAATTCAATTATTTGGATGGGTTGAGAGTAGCACTCATTTCTGCAGACTATTATACACAGGATGACACACACAAATGTACACAAAAGATGTGTAGTAAATATGTAAATATGGTTAAACTCTGACAGATCTCACACCCTGTGCATTTCTCACATAAATATTCCAAACACAATCTTCTGCTTTTTATACCTGACGCGGCTGACAGCTGGTGCTGGCGGAATAAATAATGTTAAAAATAAGATAGAAAATGTAACTCTTGGGACGTTTGGCAATAAAAATTGTACAGCTTATTGTACACTACAGGATGTCCACAAAGTCTGGACACAGGAAATATCAGTAACTATAACTAACTATATGTTTACTAAAATACACACACACATACACATTGTATCATAAATAGTGGAAAACACATTAAAGATGTTATTGATTTGATGAGGAAAGATGATCAGAGGATCTCCAGTTTGTCAACAAATGTGTGAGAAAATGATTGAAATGTTTACAAACAATGAACCTTAAAGAAAGATTGGAAGGGATTTGCATATTTCTCCCTCTACAGTGCATGATGTCATTAAACCATTTAAGGAATCAGGAGGATTTCAGTGTGTAAAGGCCAAGGGCGCAAGCTTAAGCTGAACACCCGTGATCTTCGATCCCTCAGACGGCACTGCATCAAAAACCGCCACTTAATAATAGCTGATATAATCACATGGGTGAGGGATTACTTTCACAAACCTTTGTCGAGCACTACAATACAGAGTTACATGCACAAATGCCACTTAAAACTTTACTGTGCAAAAAAGAAGCCTTATGTTAACCATGTCCAGAAGCAGCGTCGACTTCTCTGGGCTCGGAGACATCTGGAATGGACCATCACAGTGGAAACGTGTATTGTGGTCAGATGAATCAGCATTCCAGGTCTTTTTTGGAAAAAATGGACGCTGTGTGCTCCAGCCCAAAGACAAAAAGGACAATCCAGACTGTCATCAGCAAGTCCAAAAGCCAAGACAATGCAAAACCACATGCTGCACACATTACAAAGGGATGGCTGTGAAAGAAGGGGGTACGGGTGCTGAACTGCCTGCAGTCCTGACCTGTCCCCAATAGAGGATGTGTGTAGGCATGTAGCTGGTGCTGGTGGAATAAATAATGTTAAAAATAAGATGGAAAATGTAACTCCTGGGACATTTGGCAATAAAAATTGTACAGCTTATTGTACACTACAGAGTGTCCCTAAAGTCTGGACACATAGGAAATATCACTTACTATAACTAACTATATGTTTACTAAAATAGACACATGTACACATTCCATCACAAATAGTGGAAACACATTAAAGATGTTATTGATTAATATTCTAATTATTATAAAATGTTGTTTATAACGTGGGATTTATTGAAAATATGAATTTTGCCTGTGTCCATACTTTAGAGACACCCTGTATTACAGGAAACAGTTAAACTTTACCTGAACCCATCTCAAACCTAATGAACGTGAATTGATGAGATGAATTGGAACATTGATTGTGACCCAGGCCTTCTCATCCAGCATCAGTGCCTGACTGAGAATAAGTTCCAACAGGCATGCTCCAAAATCCCATGGAAAGCCATCAGGCCTGGAGCCATGCTATCTCGATAGTCAAACTTTGTCCAGTATACAACTTTGATGGGGTCAAACTAAAGAATCTTGTGACTTTTATTGTAGAACTGTTCTAGATCTGAGTGGGCTCATTTCTACAGACTATGATACACAGATTGACACAATGACTGATGTTTGGGAAGATTGCTGAAGAATATCAAACCCAGAGCTGTGCTGCCCTACTCTAAAACACTACATGCTCTCCCACTGAGCCATCCTTTTTCTTTACTCGTCCTTTTAGTGTATTTGTTACTTAGAACTGTCATTAGAACTGTTGCCAGGAGCAACCACATGTGACTGATATCATCACTTACACTTTCTTTGCTTTCTGTGTTTAGAGCTGGAGAGCTTCTGTCAGCAACTCTAATAAAGGCTTTTTTTCTCCAAGTCTCACCATCCATTTATTGACCCATTTTCTTCCTTCCTGCAGAGTGCTGAAGCCCTGTCCTCATGTTTCTCGCTGCCTCTGTTCTCTCTTTTCAGTCTTGTTTAACTCTGGAGCTTGCAATCTCATAATTGCAGGGTTGGGTTAGATGATTCTGGAGCTGGGCCAGCACTGAGTCCGGTGTTGTTTTGTGGGTAAAAAGAAAGAACTCAAAGTGCACGCAAAAGAAAAAAAAGCTTTTTATTAGCTTGTTGTATTAAGCTTATTATTTAAACTGAAAATCACAAACTAAGAGTGTAAGGACCCACAATGTTGGCCTAAATATGACAGTCCAAAGAAAATACATCACTTTTCTACATCGTCACCTTCCGATGCAATTTTCCAGCATTGTATCAACTTTTTAATGCCGCCAGCCAAAAATGTTTTTGGTTGAGCGTGTAGCCACTGATGCACCGCTGCTTTCACATAATCACATGAAAATCTTCTTCCCCCTAAAGCTTTTTTAGCATCCAAAAAGGTGGAAATCAGATGGAGCTAAATCCAGACTATAAGCGTCTCTCAGTGTCTCAGACACGACCGATTACTACTTTTTTTGTTTCCAACCAAAATATAAAAGTCAGGAATCTTTTTGAAGATCCCTTGTATGTATAATACAATTTCTGAGGTCAACATATGACCCAGACTTGTAGGAGATGTTATGGAAGCTCTGACATTTCAGGTAATTGATTAAAATACAAACTTTTTTGTTGGTAATGACAAAAAGTGCTAAATCAACCATATTAACAGCCATTTAGATTAGGGATAGGGTTTTGAGCAAGGCCCTTAACCCTGTCTGCTCCGAGGTGTTGTACAATGGCTGACCCCAGCTTCCAAACAAGGTGGCATGCACAGAAAAAGAATTGTATTGTACTGTACATCTGTATATATTAGGGCTGTCAAACGATTAAAATTTTTAATCGCGATTAATCTCAGAATTTCATATAGTTAATCGCGATTAATCACATTAAAAATATGTAAATGTTATAGAAAACAAGGATTTTTAAGTGAAATGTTACAATTAAAATGGTGAACACATTTTATGCTAAATGTACTTATGTTAAAAACTGCTGGGACAAGAGAAAACTGTAAGGGAGTTTTATTTACTCACATACTAGGCAGTAATACTATCCAATGGTTTGATGGACGTTTCTACACGAAGTGAGTGTGTTTTGACCCTTTGGGGCTTCCATAGTTCATGAACAACGTGCTTGACTCAGCTGTCCGGTATTCTTTACCGTAACAGAATAAGTTAATAAAGTGTTCTGCTCCCGACAACTTGTGAATATAGCGTGTATTTATTTCTTTATTATGCAAGTGCAGATGCTACGACGCTCTTTTACATTATGTTAACAAACCGCAAAGGAAAAACGGTGACATGTCCGACATTAAAACGTTTGTTTTACCAGTCAAGTCTCAACATGAACTAGAATTTGCGTTAATGGCACTATTTATCTTAATCGCGTTAAATTGAGATTGCGTTAATGCGTTATTATCGCGTTAACTTCGACAGCCCTAGTATATATATATATATATATACAGTGTATCACAAAAGTGAGTACACCCCTCACATTTCTGCAAATATTTTATTATATCTTTTCATGGGACAACACTATAGAAATAAAACTTGGATATAACTTAGAGTAGTCAGTGTACAACTTGTATAGCAGTGTAGATTTACTGTCTTCTGAAAATAACTCAACACACAGCCATTAATGTCTAAATGGCTGGCAACGTAAGTGAGTACACCCCACAGTGAACATGTCCAAATTGTGCCCAAAGTGTCAATATTTTGTGTGACCACCATTATTATCCAGCACTGCCTTAACCCTCCTGGGCATGGAATTCACCAGAGCTGCACAAGTTGCTACTGGAATCCTCTTCCACTCCTCCATGATGACATCACGGAGCTGGTGGATGTTAGACACCTTGAACTCCTCCACCTTCCACTTGAGGATGCGCCACAGGTGCTCAATTGGGTTTAGTCCATCACCTTTACCTTCAGCTTCCTCAGCAAGGCAGTTGTCATCTTGGAGGTTGTGTTTGGGGTCGTTATCCTGTTGGAAAACTGCCATGAGGCCCAGTTTTCGAAGGGAGGGGATCATGCTCTGTTTCAGAATGTCACAGTACATGTTGGAATTCATGTTTCCCTCAATGAACTGCAGCTCCCCAGTGCCAGCAACACTCATGCAGCCCAAAACCATGATGCTACCACCACCATGCTTGACTGTAGGCAAGATACAGTTGTCTTGGTACTTCTCACCAGGGTGCCGCCACACATGCTGGACACCATCTGAGCCAAACAATTTTATCTTGGTCTCGTCAGACCACAGAGCATTCCAGTAATCCATGTTCTTGGACTGCTTGTCTTCAGCAAACTGTTTGCAGGCTTTCTTGTGCGTCAGCTTCCTTCTGGGATGACGACCATGCAGACCGAGTTGATGCAGTGTGCGGCGTATGGCCTGAGCACTGACAGGCTGACCTCCCACGTCTTCAACCTCTGCAGCAATGCTGGCAGCACTCATGTGTCTATTTTTTAAAGCCAACCTCTGGATATGACGCCGAACACGTGGACTCAACTTCTTTGGTCGACCCTGGCGAAGCCTGGTCCGAGTGGAACCTGTCCTGGAAAATTGCTGTATGACCTTGGCCACCATGCTGTAGCTCAGTTCCAGGGTGTTAGCAATCTTCTTATAGCCCAGGCCATCTTTGTGGAGAGCAACAATTCTATTTCTCACATCCTCAGAGAGTTCTTTGCCATGAGGTGCCATGTTGAATATCCAGTGGCCAGTATGAGAGAATTGTACCCAAAACACCAAATTTAACAGCCCTGCTCCCCATTTACACCTGGGACCTTGACACATGACACCAGGGAGGGACAACGACACATTTGGGCACAATTTGGACATGTTCACTGTGGGGTGTACTCACTTATGTTGCAGCTATTTAGACATTAATGGCTGTGTGTTGAGCTATTTTCAGAAGACAGTAAATCTACACTGCTATACAAGTTGTACACTGACTACTCTAAGTTATACCCAAGTTTCATGTCTATAGTGTTGTCCCTTGAAAAGATATAATGAAATATTTGCAGAAATGTGAGGGGTGTACTCACTTTTGTGATACACTGTAGATATATATATATATACAACCTAGAACATACAGCGAAGGTGCGAGACTTTGTCTCAAAGATGAAAAATACTCAAAGTCTGTGTTTTGAACCCCCCTCCCCCCTCCGTTCACAGAATTGGTTGGGAGTTTTCCAAACTCAGTTACCCGAGTCGTGATTTTAGCTGCTTTAGACTTTTTTTTATAAATGAATTGTTGTAGGATTGCTAGGACCGCCTCAGTGCAGATTAACCAGTAAACGTGAAGCATTTGAACACTACACGAATGAAAGACGTTAAAAGGCTAAACAAAAACTTAACATTTTGAATTTCACAGTAAATTGCTGTGAAAGACTTGTTTTATGGTCAGTGAGTGATTTTCATGGTCGTGAATAAGGTAGAGCCTTAGTTATAGATGTTACAAGCCAGAAATGTCAGTTGAAGCTATTTCTCATCTGTACAAACAATTTTCTGTAAGTGTATAGAATAGAAAACGGTATTTGTCAAATATACAGATACACGTGTTCAGTACAATAAAATTCATCTTCTGCATATCCCAGCTTGTTTAAAAGCTGGGGTCAGAGTGCAGGGTCAGGCATTGTTGGTTAAGGGCCTTCCATGGCAGAGCCAGGATTCGAATACACAACCTTCCAATTGACAGTTCAAAGCTTTACTCACTAGGCTACCACTGTACTCATTGCCAAGATAAAGATAAAACACCACACTGTTACTTCATACTAAGAGAAGGTTTGCTTGGGATGTTAGACATAATCCAAGTACTGCAAAATTCAGGTTGATCACAAATTAACATCTACTGAAACAAAGGTGTCATTGTTTACAGTCATGCAAGCTTCAGATTACCATAGTCGTACAGGCTTGTAAAAAGAAAAAGCCCTCTGTTTCAAAAGTAGCACAATAAAACAAGACTGATGTCTGTTGCTTGGTTACATGAATATAGAAAATCCCCCTGAAGCAGATTTTTGTTAAATAAAACAGATTTTATATTCTGTTATTTGGCCATAATGAGTAGAAGTGTGTAAGGTAAGGTATTAAAACCCACCTCATTATAACTATTGTTAAGCATGGTGGTGGTAAATATCAGTAAAGTTGAAAAAAAGTAAATAGAGTAGTAATAAAAGAAAGATTACTCCAGTTGTAATTTACCCTAGGCAGCTGTATCCTAGCAGTTAAGGTACTAGACTAGTAATCAAAAGCTCGCTGGTTCAAGCCCCACCACTGCCAGGTTGCTGCTGTTGGGCCTTTGAGCAGGGCCCTTAACCCTCATTTGATAAGACAATATACTGTCACAGTACTGTAAGTCGCTTTGGATAATGGCATGTGCTAAATGCCAAAAATGTAAATGTAAAATGATTTAGCACCATCTGAAACCAACAATCATGAGGTTGAATCTTAGGTGTGGCAACCCAGCAATGGCACAAAACATACAACAAAGTTGGTTTTTGAATGGCTTAATATGGCTAAAATAATAAAAGCTTTTGGAATTGCTGACCTCAACCCTACTGGAAATACAGTGTATCACAAAAGTGAGTACACCCCTCACATTTCTGCAGATATTTAAGTATATCTTTTCATGGGACAACACTGACAAAATGACACTTTGACACAATTAAAAGTAGTCTGTGTGCAGCTTATATAACAGTGTAAATTTATTCTTCCCTCAAAATAACTCAATATACAGCCATTAATGTCTAAACCACCGGCAACAAAAGTGAGTACACCCCTAAGAGACTACACCCCTAAATGTCCAAATTGAGCACTGCTTGTCATTTTCCCTCCAAAATGTCATGTGATTTGTTAGTGTTACTAGGTCTCAGGTGTGCATAGTGAGCAGGTGTGTTCAATTTAGTAGTACAGCTCTCACACTCTCTCATACTGGTCACTGAAAGTTCCAACATGGCACCTCATGGCAAAGAACTCTCTGAGGATCTTAAAAGACGAATTGTTGCGCTACATGAAGATGGCCAAGGCTACAAGAAGATTGCCAACACCCTGAAACTGAGCTGCAGCACAGTGGCCAAGATCATCCAGCGTTTTAAAAGAGCAGGGTCCACTCAGAACAGACCTCGCGTTGGTCGTCCAAAGAAGCTGAGTGCATGTGCTCAGCGTCACATCCAACTGCTGTCTTTGAACGATAGGCGCAGGAGTGCTGTCAGCATTGCTGCAGAGATTGAAAAGGTGGGGGGTCAGCCTGTCAGTGCTCAGACCATACGCCGCACACTACATCAAATTGGTCTGCATGGCTGTCACCCCAGAAGGAAGACTCTTCTGAAGTCTCTACACAAGAAAGCCCACAAACAGTTTGCTGAAGACATGTCAACAAAGGACATGGATTACTGGAACCATGTCCTATGGTCTGATGAGACCAAGATTAATTTGTTTGGTTCAGATGGTCTCAAGCATGTGTGGCGGCAATCAGGTGAGGAGTACAAAGATAAGTGTGTCATGCCTACAGTCAAGCATGGTGGTGGGAATGCCATGGTCTGGGGCTGCATGAGTGCAGCAGGTGTTGGGGAGTTACATTTCATTGAGGGACACATGAACTCCAATATGTACTGTGAAATACTGAAGCAGAGCATGATCCCCTCCCTCCGGAAACTGGGTCGCAGGGCAGTGTTCCAGCATGATAATGACCCCAAACACACCTCTAAGACGACCACTGCTTTATTGAAGAGGCTGAGGGTAAAGGTGATGGACTGGCCAAGCATGTCTCCAGACCTAAACCCAATAGAACATCTTTGGGGCATCCTCAAGCGGAAGGTGGAGGAGCGCAAAGTCTCGAATATCCGCCAGCTCCGTGATGTCGTCATGGAGGAGTGGAAAAGCATTCCAGTGGCAACCTGTGAAGCTCGGGTAAACTCCATGCCCAGGAGAGTTAAGGCAGTTCTGGGAAATAATGGTGGCCACACAAAATATTGACACTTCAGGAACTTTCACTAAGGGGTGTACTCACTTTTGTTGCCGGTGGTTTAGACATTAATGGCTGTATATTGAGTTATTTTGAGGGAAGAATAAATGTACACTGTTATATAAGCTGCACACAGACTACTTTTCATTGTGTCAAAGTGTCATTTTGTCAGTGTTGTCCCATGAAAAGATAAACTTAAATATCTGCAGAAATGTGAGGGGTGTACTCACTTTTGTGATACACTGTATATGGACCATCACATAGCTATGAAAATCACATAGCTAAAAGCAAACATGAAGCCATGCAATCTCCATAGGCAAACATCTGCAGTAGAACAGAGCGTCTATAAAATAATAAATCAAGTTTTTTTTTTTTTCTCGCCCTGTTTATATACACTTATGCATCCATATATTAGGTGCTAAACAGGACCACAAAGCTAGAACAGAACCATAAAGTCCAAATGATGATAGATAGGATGGTGCAAAGTGCAAACTAGGACCGCTTTAACAACAAACAATGCAAATCACACAGTAGACGACTACACTAACTGTAAGCGCACTATTACGTCTGCAACTGCAGCAGCGTTCATAAACAGCCTACCAGATTTACCAACTGTATCACCATCAGAGCCTAAAGAGCTAGATCTTGCAACTCAACATTTAGAGACCCTCAACATTTAGAGACCCTACTGTATTTCGTTACCTTAGGTAACGTAGCCCCACTTAAAACTAAACTGATTAGGGAGAAAAAACTTGCTCCATGGTACAATGACCACACGTGCGTTTAAACAAGCAGCACGAAAATTAGAACGCAAGTGGCAGCACACTACACTGGAAGTGTATAAGATAGCTTGGAAAGATGCTCTAACAGAGTATAACCATGCCCTTATAAAAGCTAAATCTTTATATTATTCTTCCTTAATAGAGAAAAATAAGAACAATCCTAGATTCCTTTTCGAGACAGTGTCCAAATTAACTAAAAACGTCAATGAAACTGAATCCTATATACCACCCGACTGTACCAGCAATTATTTTTTAAAATTCTTTAATAATAAGATTGTCAGAGTGTGTCACTTGCCAATGTTAAGTATGAACTCACCCTGAGTAGCATTGGTGATAATAGTGACTTATCTAACAAGGTAATCCAACTTAATTCCTTTAATCCAATTTTCCAAAGAGAACTAACTGCATTGATTAAATCATAAAAGTCATCGTCATGTATACTTGATCCTGTTCCAACTTGTTTACTTAAAGATTTACTCCCAGCCATTGTAAAGCCCCTGCTTACATTAATCAATGCATCCCTTAGCCTTGGGTATGTACCTAAATTGTTTAAGAGTGCTGTTATTAACCCCTTGGCTGGCTATTAACCCCCAGCCTATTTTTGTGCATTTTCCGCCTGAATGACATACCTAGTTTCTAAGACTTTTCATTCAGAAAGTTTATAAGATAACACAAAAATTATTGTTTAATGTTATATAAAACCCCTTAAAGCTTCAGAAAAAAAACAGCTAAATGTCATGATTATATTTTTATCATGCTCAAATAATGATAACCCCCACTTTTGCCACTGGTTCTAATGTTTTGGCTCATCAGTGTATGTGTATGAATAAATGGTGTGATGGATGGTATTTTTATGCTTTTACAGAAAAATAGCCAATGGCTTTGCTTAAATATCTGTAAAACTTATACAACATATACAACTCTACATACAGTGTATCACAAAAGTGAGTACACCCCTCACATTTCTGCAAATATTTCATTATATATTTTCATGGGACAACACTATAGACATGAAACTTGGATATAACTTAGAGTAGTCAGTGTACAACTTGTATAGCAGTGTAGATTTACTGTCTTCTGAAAATAACTCAACACACAGCCATTAATGTCTAAATAGCTGGCAACATAAGTGAGTACACCCCACAGTGAACATGTCCAAATTGTGCCCAAATGTGTCGTTGTCCCTCCCTGGTGTCATGTGTCAAGGTCCCAGGTGTAAATGGGGAGCAGGGCTGTTAAATTTGGTGTTTTGGGTACAATTCTCTCATACTGGCCACTGGATATTCAACATGGCACCTCATGGCAAAGAACTCTCTGAGGATGTGAGAAATAGAATTGTTGCTCTCCACAAAGATGGCCTGGGCTATAAGAAGATTGCTAACACCCTGAAACTGAGCTACAGCATGGTGGCCAAGGTCATACAGCGGTTTTCCAGGACAGGTTCCACTCGGAACAGGCTTCGCCAGGGTCGACCAAAGAAGTTGAGTCCACGTGTTCGGCGTCATATCCAGAGGTTGGCTTTAAAAAATAGACACATGAGTGCTGCCAGCATTGCTGCAGAGGTTGAAGACGTGGGAGGTCAGCCTGTCAGTGCTCAGACCATACACCGCACACTGCATCAACTCGGTCTGCATGGTCGTCATCCCAGAAGGAAGCTGACGCACATGAAAGCCCGCAAACAGTTTGCTGAAAACAAGCACATGGATTACTGGAATGCCCTGTGGTCTGACGAGACCAAGATAAACTTGTTTGGCTCAGATGGTGTCCAGCATGTGTGGCGGCGCCCTCGTGAGAAGTACCAAGACAACTGTATCTTGCCTACAGTCAAGCATGGTGGTGGTAGCATCATGGTCTTGGGCTGCATGAGTGTTGCTGGCACTGGGGAGCTGCAGTTCATTGAGGGAAACATGAATTCCAACATGTACTGTGACATTCTGAAACAGAGCATGATCCCCTCCCTTCGAAAACTGGGCCTCATGGCAGTTTTCCAACAGGATAACGACCCCAAACACAACCTCCAAGATGACAACTGCCTTGCTGAGGAAGCTGAAGGTAAAGGTGATGGACTAAACCCAATTGAGCACCTGTGGCGCATCCTCAAGTGGAAGGTGGAGGAGTTCAAGGTGTCTAACATCCACCAGCTCCGTGATGTCATCATGGAGGAGTGGAAGAGGATTCCAGTAGCAACCTGTGCAGCTCTGGTAATTCCATGGCCAGAAGGGTTAAGGCAGTGCTGGATAATAATGGTGGTCACACAAAATATTGACACTTTGGGCACAATTTGGACATGTTCACTGTGGGGTGTACTCACTTATGTTGCCAGCCATTTAGACATTAATGGCTGTGTGTTGAGTTATTTTCAGAAG